>NW_010318304.1:1055-27801 GCF_000700745.2 Antrostomus carolinensis | reverse complement strand
GGAAAGAGTTATGGCAGACAATAGTTGGAACCAAATGAGAACAGAATATCTCCATTATTTAACTGCCAAATAAGTGAATTGTTTTTAAACATTTCTTGTATGCGTTTGCTGCATGTTGTGCTGTCATGATAATAAAGAAAGAAATAGTCATTAAAATGAATGCTCCTGTTTTTAAACTGGTGGTTTAAGGAAAATTTACCTTTATTTCCACAGTTTGTTATTTTAAAGTATGCATGTGTTTGGGGTTTTTTCCTCATGCTCATTTCTTTTCACCAATGAAGGCATAGCAAATGAATCTAAAAAACTGTATGGAGCACAGTTCCACCCTGAAGTTAGCCTCACAGTGAATGGAAAAATGATCCTGAAGAATTTTCTATATGATATTGCGGGATGCAGTGGTACCTTTACAGTGGAAAACAGAGAACTTCAGTGCATTCAAGATATCAAAGAGAAAGTGGGCTCATCAAAAGTCCTGGTAAGTAGATTGAATTGAAGCTGAAAGATTACTTGCAAAAGGCTGGCAGGAACACTGACACAGTTCCTCAGGTTAATTTTAAAAATGTAGAATTGTCATGATTTGGGTAATACATTAAACAGGTTTTAGAAAGTTTGCACAATTGGGTCAATATGTTGTTTGACTTCTTGTTTTCTTCCAAATCATTGACTGTAAGTCAATAGCTGGTTCTGATCCTCGTAGTTGCATTTGAATTATTTGTTAACACTTTCTATGGAGACAGATGACCACTTTTTTTAATTTTTAATTTTTTTTTTCTCATCCTTAGGTTTTACTCAGTGGTGGTGTGGACTCAACAGTGTGTACTGCTCTCCTGAACCGAGCTTTAAACCGAGATCAGGTCATAGCTGTACACATAGACAATGGATTTATGCGCAAAAGAGAGAGTCAGTCTGTGGAAGAGGCACTCAAAAAACTTGGGATTCAAGTTAAAGGTACCATAATTTGGTTAAATATGTTTGATACCACTAATGATGTGGCCAGTCTCCTAAAATGTATGTTTAGTGTTTTGTTTCATTGATTTGAATTGACCTTGGCAGTTCTCAGACTTTACAAACCAAAGTGTGGTTGCTAATTTGGAACAACCTGGGCCTAGTCACAAAATTTCAAACCTAAAATATTAAGCCTTATTTTTTTTGGATTGGAGCGTGCAATGCCCTGACCCATCTCTTCAGTTGTGGAGATCCGATATCCGCTGTTGGGGCACAGTGAAGCAGCAGATACGTGCCTCAGTCACTGGTGCTCAGTCACTTTTCTGCTGGTGGATGAGTAATCCTTTTCAGCTGCTGCAAAACTCATTTGATGGCAGTTTTCTTCAGCAGCTTGGTTAGCAGTCCTCCACTGGGGCTTTATTTCTTGTCCTGGATCTCTTTCCTCTTAAACTGTGAGCTCCTTTGGGTGATTGAATGCTAGTATAGTCAAAATTACTTCTCCAAGGCCATTTTTTTCACTCTCCTGGCTTCTAAATGGGTGCATTTTTAGTTGGTTTTGGAGTAGCTTGTTGAGAAGGAATACACTGTGAGAGTGGAAGGTACCTGATGAAAAGATTTAGGGTTTTTTGGTACCTGAAGTAAAATTATGTATGAGTTGTGCAATGAGAGCTGCCCTGTACTGCCTGGCTGATTTGTTTAATGAGTAATAGCTGCCTGTTCCTGGGGCTGCACCTGAGTACTGTTCTCAAGTGATTCTCTAGTGACTTGGTGAAGAAGCATGATGCTAGGTGAGCAATGCTTTCCTCTAGCCTGGCAGTGTGAAACAGATTGCACGTTAGCATCTTGCAGATTTTGTTGCATCAGGATATTGCAGCCCAGTCTAAGCTTTGTTTTATACACATCTTTTTGATTATTTTTTTTACCTTTTTTTTAGTGGAAAATCTGTATCTTATTCTTGCACTCTGTAGACCAATAAACCTGGATTCTGGCAGGCTGCCAGAGGAGCAAATTGAGGGAATCCCTTTGCTGCAAATGCTCCTTCTGTAGGTCACGGAGTTCAGTGCTGGTAAAAGATGCCAAAGAACCTCCTAGCTGATCTCTGCATCGAGAGACTCTTTAAATTAAGAGGTATAAAGTACCATGAGTAAATAGTGCATCATTTAATTTTGGTTGCAGAAAGGCCTTGGGGAAGTACAGTCCTATAAACTATTTAAATAAAGCAATAAATTATAACCTAAGAGGGGAAGCAAGAACTAAACTTTCATCCGGTTGCCTAGCCTCTTAATATGAAAAAAAATTGCCCTCTAGAGTAGGTTAGTAAGAGAAATAAAATGCTTTTGTTACAAGTAATTCCTGAGGTATTGAACAGCCCTGTTTAATGCAGTTAACAGTCAAAGGACTGGAATGACTTTTATTTTCTTTTTTTAAAGCAATAGAGTGAAACTTATTTTTTTTGCAACCTTGCATAAAAATCTTTACTGGCTTTGCCAAAAAATTCCTGTAATTTCGTGCAGTGGTGAATGCAGCTCATTCATTCTATAATGGTACAACAACTCTGCCCATCTCGGATGAGGATAGAACTCCACGTAAAAGAATTAGCAAGACCTTAAATATGACCACAAGTCCTGAAGAAAAAAGAAAAATTATCGGTGACACCTTTGTTAAGGTAACATTTATAATTATTTGTTGGTTGGTTGTAGTGGGTTTTGGTGTTGTGGTTTGTTGTTGTGTTGGTTTTGGGTTGTTTTTTTTTTTTTTATTTTTCTTGATTTTTTTTTTTTTAATTATTATTAATTATATGATTTCTGGATACATCTCACTGTACTAGTTCCACCATCGTGTTTAGATATAAGATATTGGTTGGCCATTCATTTTTGTTGCATAAACTTCCATTTAATGTTTTTTTTCACCCAATTGATGGGTGATGTGAATCGGGACGTGCTGCTCTTGCTTTGCTGAAGATGAGCCACTTTCCATCTGTCAGCAATTGGTGTTGGCGATGCAGGGAGAACATCCCATGGAACACACAGTGATGTTCCTGCAGTCTGAAGACATTTTTTCCATTTTCTGTTCAACAAAATATGGGATTATGGGACTATTTCAGCAGTGAGCTGGTATCATAATTAATCTTGCTGTTTGTTTGTGCTTTTGCAGCTCAGTAGCATTTGTTGGGCAATTCATTATCTTCCTTTAGACCTTTGAGAACCAAAAAGTAGATGAGAACACTTTCCTTTTTTCTCTGCATCTTTCAGATTGCCAATGAAGTTATCGGGGAAATGAATCTGAAACCTGAAGAGGTTTTTCTTGCTCAGGGCACACTCAGACCTGATCTCATTGAAAGTGCTTCCCTTGTTGCGAGTGGCAAAGCTGAAGTCATCAAAACTCATCACAATGACACAGAGCTGATTCGAAAGTTAAGAGAAGAGGTAAATGAAAATGAGGGTACCGGTGTCTCCTTCTGATTCTCACAGATGTGAAGTTCAGTATCAGAAATGAGCAACTTCTGTGTTTTGCTGGCTTGACCTACGGCTCTATCTACACTGACTAAGCCATTGATAATTCTGCCATAAACTTAAATTTCCTTGTCTTAACCTCTGTCCTGCAGCTGTTTTCACAAAGCCCACATTCACATGTACTTTTCTTTCCAGTGTTTACACAAGTGTTGGCAGCCAGTGCTGTGAAAAGCAGGCCAATTTGACTGCCACAACCTAAACATTTGAGACTTTTTGTTTGACTTTGTATGCTGGAGTGTAAATTTCTTTTTCTTTTTAAGGGTAAAGTAATAGAACCACTGAAAGACTTCCACAAAGATGAAGTGCGAGTGCTAGGAAGAGAACTTGGTCTTCCTGAAGAGCTGGTTTCGAGGCATCCCTTCCCAGGTATGAGAGTTGGTCTGTGTTACTTAGTGAGGGGCTACAGATCACATCAGTATTGTTTAGAACATACTTAGCCTGTAAATTTGTGTTGGAGGCTAAAATTTGCCTCTAAACAGGAAAAAATAAATGGATTTATTAGTTTTTACTTTACCGTCTTTTTTCAGGAGATCATTTGAGAGCATCTTTATTATGTATAGTGATGAAAGGAAAAGTTTTATAATTGAGTTTACTTTTAGCTGTATTTGTTTCTTTTCAATAGTATAAGCCAAAGCAAGAATTGTAAGTGAAGTGGAGCTGAATGTTGCCTGAGCTGTCAAATGTATCTTACTTGAAATAATTGCTGCTATCTGCCTGCTTTCTAAGGGACATTTGCTGTTTTGAAAATGGTGGCGTAGAAAATAACAACAGTTCACCAGAAAACATTGAAGTATGTGATATAGGTTGGCCATGAGGAAAAGGTTCTTGAGGCAGAGGGTGGTGGAGCCCTGGAACAGGCTCCCCAGGGAGGTGCTCATGGCACCAAGCCTGACAAGATTCCAGCAGCATTTGGCCAAGGCCCTCAGGGACATGGTGTGAATGTTGGGATTGTCCTGTGCAGGGACAGGAGTTGGACTCCATCATCCTTGTGGGGCCTTTCCAGCTCACAGCAGTCTCTAATAGTTAGAGCAAAGCCTGCATCCTTTTAAGGGGGATGTGTTTTTCTGTTGGTATGTGTTAAAGTTGTCCTGCAGGGTGTGTAGCAGCCCCTGGCAGAGCGCGTAGGCTGCTGTGCTAACACCAGCATCACATCAAATGCAAGAAGCTGGCTTCAGACATTTCCAGCAAATTACATGTGTTTTTGTGTTAAGTAGCTGAAAGGTCAAGTAGCTGTCAGGGGGTCTTTAAAAACACCAGAGACTCAGCTGGGTGGTGTAACCAGCTCTTTCATCCCTGTTGCTTAGCAAAGGGAAGGAGGAGGTTCCTCTTTGCTTTGGCTTGCCACCCACCACACTTCATTGCCACCAGCTGCTGCTTTAACAACCAGGCAGTTGAAGGTGTAGGTAAATAATGCTTAGATGTACTGAACAGAAATACTGTTCCAGAATAAACTGCGTGTGGTTTGGGTTTTTTTTGTCTTGTAGGGTGTTAAGATGATTGAAGTATAGGTGCAATGGCAAAGCATACTGTACTCGACGACTGATCTGCTGTACCAGATGCTGTCACATTTTTAGTCAGCTTTCCTGTTATTTTAAGATAATGATTTTTTCAACTTTACATTCCAGGTCCTGGTCTAGCAATCCGAGTGATATGTGCTGAAGAGCCTTACGTGTGCAAAGACTTTCCTGAAACAAACAACATCTTGAAAATAGTTGCAGATTTTTCTGCAAGCGTTAAGAAGGTAACAAAATTGCTAAATGCTAACGTGCATAAAAGTTGCATGATTGTTCTGTAGTGGCCTGCAATGAGGTTTAAGCTGCTAAAAGTTGAAAACTACTTGTGTGTGCTCTTTAAGGAATGATGCATTCCAGTACAACTCACGTGAAGCTGTTAAGTATAGTGCAGTAGAGTTTTAGCACCACGACTGGTGCAAGTGTTGAACAATTTCTAGAAAATGGAAGTTTATATACCTTTCAAATAGCAAATAAATTTTATTTTAGTTAAACTTTGTGCAGTTGAAATTTCTGGAGATACTTCAAATCACATAGTATCAGAAAAAAGATTTTCCCTCCTTGCAATAGTTGTAACTTTCTAGATTTGCATGCCCTAACAATCACTGAATGTGCAGGAACTAGTGCTCACCAGATGTCCTGAACAGCAACCTGAAGTTTTTAATTGGTGATGTTGAAGTTCTCAATATCTTTAACTGTTATGACCCTTGTGATTTCTGTAAGCTCACTGAACTAAACTGCAGGGGGGTGAAAAATTGTTAGCAGAGGCATGCTCTAAGGCATAAGTTCAAAACAACTTCCAAAACTTTTTTGATAAATACTGAAAGGTGAGTATTTACATCTGCTTTTCCTTTAAAACATATTCAGTTGTACGGTGTAACAGGATCCTGCTTTGCTCTGTGTCTGAAATAAATAATAAAAGTGAAAAGTATAGCTTTGTGAAAGAGAGAATGAGCACAGGAAAAGAGCTTCACCTGTGGCCTTGGAGAGCTTCAGCTTAAAATGCAAACAGTCTAACCCAATAAAACTGCTTTTGCTAAAATTTAGTTGTTAAATGAAAAGTATTTTTTAAATAGTTCCAAGGGGCTAATGTGGACTAAACTTAAGCAAACAGCTTCGTAAATAAGAATTTTATTTGCATTGTGTAAGTTCTCTTTGAGTGCTTGGGAGCTTCATTTAATTAAAATTTATTTTTCTGCACCGTTGCACAGCCACATACTTTGCTGCAAAGGGTCAAAGCGTGTACAACTGAAGAAGACCAGGAGAAGCTGATGCAGATTACAAGCCTACATTCACTGAATGCCTTCTTGTTACCAATCAAAACTGTGGGAGTGCAGGTAAACGGATTCATTCCAGGGATGTTCTGAGAGCTGCTTCCTGGCAGTGTGGCAGGCTGCAGTAAAGCGTGATAATTGCTGCTTTAAGATGGAAAATAAAGGGCTTGACTCGAGAATATAAACTTCAAGTGACTGTGATACCTGTTATTGTCATTTGTCAGCACTGGTGTAGTGCAAAGGTGTCAAGATACCTGAATAGACACTTGAGTAAATGCCAGGTGTTGTATTTGAGGATATCATTGAGGTTGAATAACGCTGGTCACTTACAGGCAGCTTCTTCATGACACTCATAATCTTGTAGCCCTCTGCTGTAATCCTATTGCCCCCTTTAAGGCTCAGGAGTCCTGCACTAAGCTGGTAAAAAAACCCGTATTTCCTACATTTGAACATGCTTGTTGTCCTTTCCTGTCCTTTTGTGAATTGTGCTATATCCTTATCCTTGAGAGGAGAGGAACCAGAGCAGCGCAGGCGGCTCAGGACACAGCAGCATTGGAATCTGCACAGTGGCATGGCGTTTTCTTTCCTTTCTCTTCTTTGCTAATGCCATGTGCATTTCTGTGGGCTGTCCTTTGGTGACAGGAATGCAAACCAAACATAAATGCTGAGCTGGCACTCTCGTGGAATTACATGTAATAACTTGGGAGATTTCTTTACTGAGTGCCCATATCTGTGTAGTACCTTTCTTTGCACTGGCAGTGTTGAGTTACATCTCTTACTCTGTTATTATCAGCAGCTTAATCTTGTGTGTCGCTTCTGTAGCTCTTTGCAGTCAGTTTTGGTTCCTGTTTTAAGCAGCAGTGTCACCAGCAGATTTCTGTGCTTTGTCACAGGCCTTCCCCGGATAGTGTCATGAAAATACCAGTACACAACCCGTCCCTGTGCTCTGCTCACTTTATGTGAGTCTTTCCGTTCTGAATCTTTCCTTTTATACACTCTCGTTAGCTCACGGCAGGTCTGTCCTCTTACTCCATGTTTTCTCATTCACTTGGTTTCTCTCAGTGTACTGATTTCATCAGCTTCATGTCTGCTAAATGTTAGCACAAAATCCCGTCCTGTAACCTAGAGGATAAATGAGAAAGTGTTGTGAACGACTTTGGCAGCAAAGTTCACATTCAATTATCATTATTTTTTTAATTTATAGGGTGACTGTCGTTCATATAGCTATGTTTGTGGGATCTCTAGTAAAGATGCTCCACACTGGGAGTCTCTTATGTTTCTTGCCAGGCTCATACCACGCATGTGCCACAACATAAACAGGTAAGTCCTTTGAATTAACTTTATTTCTAATGATCTACTTAATATATGGAAGTTTAGCATGCACAGGCATTGTCCTGTTTAATCTGTGGTATACTTTTTTTTATATGTTGGACAGATGTATCATACAGAGGTTAAAAATACACAATAAATCGAAACATAGATTTATTTCTGGAATTACTAGCTTGAAAAAGAAATTGGTAACCTGTCTCCTCGTTTTTTAAGCACTTGCTTAGACAACATTCAGTGTAACCTATGGAAAATCTCTTTTGAAAGATTTCAGGCCTGTTGATAAGTTGTGATGTCATGAAGTACTACTTTGCTTTGTGTCAAGAAGGAGATTTATGTGGGACTATGAGTTCTAATGGCACATAGGAAAGCTCCAAAGCTGGGCAGTTTAATCTTAATTGAGCTCCCTTGAGAAATGCATTTTCTAGCTACTTGATTCCATAACTTTTCTAGCAGCTGAAGTTGCTTGGATATTAAATCAGTTCTGGAGAATGCACATCCTCCTTGTCTGGCTGTAAACTTTCTGGTGAAACTGCTTATTATTGTTACAGCACAACTTAATTTTGTCATGTCAGTGACGGCTGCTGAAGGCCTTGTGTAGATTTATAAATAGCAGTGTTAGTGCCCTGTGATGAGAACACAGCTATTCATTAACAATAAGGTTTGCTATTTAATGGTATTTTCTGATGCTCTCCTATTAGGAGAGAAGATAGAAATTGTAAGCACTTACTAAGTAGCTTTCTTAGAATAATCTTAAATTTTACAGGCATCAAATTATTTCTGTTTTTGTTTTTGTTTTTTTTTTCTTAAAGAATTATTCTCTTGATTAAATAATATTTAGGGTATTGCCAGTCTCTAGCAAACTAAAATTGCTACGTTTGACTTCCAAAGTTAGTGTGCATGTCATGTTTATGGAATACATGCACGAAGTTATATTAAGCTCTAGTTAGTAGCTAAGAAAAACCTCAAATACTCTGTTTTTTTCCCTGGTTTTATTTTCTCACTGCAAGACTAAAGATGCAGTCTTTAGGCAATCTGTTCTGCGTACACAAAATATATTTTTCTGCCATCCTGTTTGTTTTCCAGAGTTGTGTACGTGTTTGGTCCACCAGTCAAAGAACCTCCTACAGATGTCACCCCTACTTTCCTGACCACAGGAGTCCTCAGCACTTTACGTCAAGCTGATTTTGAGGCTCACAATATTCTCAGGGAGTCTGGTAGGTACTTTGTGTCACCCCACAGATTAGGCTCTTGGTTCAAGATCCCTGCAAACCTGACTGGGGATAGTTAGAGTGTCAAAATCTACAAGCTTCATGAATATCTCCAAAGAGATGATGAATTAATGGGATGACAGGCGAGAGCATTTTCTGAACATTGTGGAAGCTGATAGCTAGAGGAGGGGAATTGCTGGCCTTTCTGCTAGCAGAATTAATTTTAGGGGATTTTTGGGGACTGAGGCTTGCCTCTAACACACCATGAAGCTCAGACACGTGGTGCTTCACTGCAGTGCAAACTTCTGCAAAAAGTAGTTAGCCAGCTGAGAGTCAACCAAATTGCTTCTCTTTGATGATCTCAGTCATCAGTATTTACCTGAAGTAAATAAACTGTGTAAAGAAACTTGACATAGTTTCTAAATCATGTGGGTTTTTTAAATCATGTGTGGTTTTTTGTGGAAAGAAGGGAGCCCAAATACTGAGTTTCTGATGGTGATGATGCTCACTACCTGTGGTGGTTTCATGTTTGTTAACTTAAAGTAAAAGCTATTTGTAAACCAAACCACTTCAGGGTAGCAGACGGTAATGTTTCCAACCCTTAACATCCAGGGAGCATTCAATATGATATTCAGTGTGATCCACAGGGAACATAGTAGGTCTGAGGTTCAGTTGTGCTCTTTTATTTGTTTGTTGGGTTTTTTTCCCCACTCTATTTACATTTGAAGATGCAAAATGTGTGGGAAGCAGTTCATCAGACTTGCCTATATTTTATATAAATCAAGTTACAAAGGATATCTCTTTTTAAAAATACATATTGTGCTTGCAAGGCTGTCTTACCATAATTTGTACAAAAATAGCCTCAAAAGGCTGAGGATGACACTGTCAATTGTGTTGGTAAAACTGTAGATCTGTCTCGCTAACTTTGGGTGACACTTGGCTCTGTGTGAATGAATTGCTCCCAAAAATAAGACTTGAGTTATCATTTAGTGAAAAAAGACTCCTTGTACCTTAAATATGTCAAAGACAGAGATACTTGTGAATGGCTCTTTATTGGGCTTGATGTGGGGATAGAGAAAACCCCGTGGTTATGTTAGGTGGGAAGGGGAGTAGATCTTAAATTGCTTTCACAGTGAGTTACGGGGATGAGGGAGATGATCTGGTTTTGATCTGTGTGCCTGCAAGTGCTGACGATGATTCCAGGTGGCAATTTGAGTAGTTTTAGTGTCTGCACTGCTGAGTGTGATCTTCTGGGGTGTGGTAGTGAAAAGATCCCAGAAGATGTAAATTTAGCTCCTAGTGTAGAGTTTGAAGTACATGTGGGAAAATCAGCAACGCTTCTATCACGCTTATGTCTTTAAATCAAATTAATATGCTTTGTACAACTATTTTCTCAAGGTTATGCTGGAAAAATTAGCCAGATGCCAATAATACTGACACCGCTGCATTTTGATCGGGACCCCCTCCAGAAACAACCTTCCTGTCAGAGATCTGTGGTTATTCGAACGTTTATTACAAGTGATTTTATGACTGGTATTGCAGCAACTCCTGGTAATGAGGTTCCAGAAGAGGTAATGTGGGTTTTCAACTTTCTTTTCAACATGAGCTGGTGTTGTAGATGACTCTTTTTTTTTTTTTTTTTTTGTTTTCTTCCCTCTCTCATTTGCTTGCCTTGACTTTGATTTTTATTACAATTTTTTTTCTCTTTCATAGCATTCATTAGGAAGAATATGGTGGTGTTTTGGGGGAAAAACTAACAAAACCTGAACCTGGCAGATGGATATGACAAACTTAAAGGCTTTCCAAGAGAGTTGAGCCAAAATACCATCAATTAGAAAAGAAAGAATATCTCAACTATTTTGAAATTAATTTTTTGCATTAGTAATTGGAAATGTCCTGACTTACAGAACTGCCCTTGATCTCCACTTCTGATTTTACTGGAACCTGCTGTTTAACATCTCAAAGTGTGTGGTTTTTTGTTTAGGTCACTACAAGGATTCAGGAGTCAAATTTGGGTATATTTTTCTGGGAAGCTTTATCCATGTCCAGTTTCAAGTACTTTTTCTCTCTGGGAATGCAGTGTAGATGAAGAACAACTGACTTCTTTTTTTTAAACACACTTTAAAAGCATATAGGCATTGTTTAGTAATTGTAAGTCTTAACATCTACTTTAAGGCAGCCTATCCATTTAAAAAGAAATTATTCAAGGTTTACCACGTAAACTATTCCTTATATAAAATGAGGTTTCATGTAACCTTGAAGTTTGTGTTATTAAAAAAAAACAACCCCACCACAAAAAAACCCCCCAAACCACCACAAAAAAAACAACCAAACACCACAAAAACCACAACCAAACAAAAAACCCCCCACATTCTTAAAAATGTAAAGTGATCACTTTAAGACTAGGTAATAATATGGTAACAAAGTAGTAGAGGTTGTGGAAAATACCTGTCTTTATGGGGAAAATAATCATATTTGATTAAAAATTTTCTGGTTTTCCATGGAGAGCAGTGCATTGTTTGATTTATGCGTGCACTGTAGGGCAGCAGGTCATGTAAGTGGCATTGGAAACTCTTTCCTTTGGATGCTTCTTTCTGTGGGTTTGTTGTTTTGGGGTTTTTTTTGAGGGGGTTGTTGGTTTTTTTTATTGTTTTGTTGGTTTTTTTTAACCTTTAGAGCTCCATTTTTTGTTTTGAAAGGGGTTTCACTCAGACTTGTTGCTTTGTGTTTGGTGGTCCTTCAGCTGGGGTTGATGGTCCTGGAAAAGTCTGACAGTGGTTGATAATAACACATAACAGCCTATGTTCCTGCTGCAATTCTTTTTTTGAACTTCCAAGGAACAGTTTTGGAGCTGAAGAGCTGCTGCTGTGAGGGAAGCACGTTGCAATCGGCACCCGGGTTTATTGTCAGTGCCAAAAATCAGCAAGTTCCAAATGTGACTGCAGATATCATGAAGCAAGAGGTTTTCTTTAAGTTGATTTCATTTCTTAATTGGTGGTAAAATGCTAATAGCTGTAGGCTCGCTCTCTCCTGTGGGTACCAGAATTGGTGTGAACAGTTTGGTTCTCATGAGGTCTGGTTTACAGGCTTTCTTCTCATTTTTTTTAATTATTTTTTTTTTTTTTTCCTCCACAATAGGTTGTGTTAAAAATGGTGTCGGAGATTAAGAAGATTCCTGGCATTTCTCGGGTGATGTATGACTTGACATCAAAGCCACCAGGAACTACGGAGTGGGAGTAATTAACTTTTTTTCTATTAAAGTACTGTGTGCTGTCTAAATCATATCAGAAACCATTCCCAGTGTTGACATGCAGTACTGTGAAAGAGTGACTGGAGCTGCTACATCGCATCAGATTCCTCTCCTGGAGCATAAACCTGCAGTTAAGAGCTGTGCTGGGAATAATAACGAAGTGGGGCTGAGGATTTGTACGGGTAAATAATCATGGCAGCATCACCGGTGCGCAGACAGATTCCTATTGCTTTTGCCTTTGTCTTACCAATCCTCCCTGTTTTCATGTGTTTTATTGTTTAACTGTCATTTCAACGTCTCTTGGGTTTTGTACACGGTGTAAAAAAAGAAAAGACAGTTTATTTACTTCTACCAGAAGCATTGTTACAGCCTGAAAAATGTAAAATGAATTCTTTGTGACCAACTGCTTTTGAACGGATTTCTTATAAATAAATATTTTGCCAAATGGAGTAGTGGGTACCGGTGAGTTGTGGAATTACTGTGTATCTGTTGTAAACTGTGCAGCTTGTTCTATCATTGTTTGACATATTAGCCCATGGCAATAACGTTGAGCTCCAAGAGAGAAGTGCTAAAATACGATGAGATGACCTCTGTCTGTGCTCTCTCCCTCTTGCATCGCTCAGGGGGTGTGTGTGTGTTGGTGAGACGTGTATACGCCGGATAATTTGGAGTGTACACTTCCTGCCTGTGTGCATATGTCAGGTTCTGGGCAGTGAAGTATCTCAGTTTCCTTCTGGGGACTCTGACAGAAGCGTGAAACTGGGAGTGGAGTTTGGAAAGCTGTTGCACCAGAGGGAACTGGATCTGTGAATCCTGCTCCTGTCCTGCGACGCTCGCGCGGGTCCCTCGGCAGCCCGCTGCTGACACGCTTTCCTTACACTTGATGGCAGTTTATTTTGCATTTGCTTTTACAAGAGCTTTTCTTTTTTTAATGTATGTATTGTACTTAGCTTGATCTTTAAGATCATTATAGCTGTTAGTGTGCAGTCATGGTATCAGAGGTGACCTACCCAGTCCATATAGATTCCTTCATGTCATTTGTGTTCTGCTGTGTATGTAGTTAAGTAAGCAAGAAAGTGAGAGATGGTTACTCTGGACACCTGTGCTTTTTTGATCTATGGAGGCAAAGTTATTTCCATCCACCTGAGAATTTTGAGTGTGTCCCATGATTACTGTCTGTGGCAGTAACAGTTAAATCTGACCTTGGGTCCCTCCACCCACTGAACTGTAACAACATATCCAGACTCATCCCTTTTCTCATTTCTTTTCTTTTTTTTAATTTAAGCAGTTGCATTCATTCCATTCAGCTGCAAAATTACCATAGTATTATGGGGGTGAAATACTTATTTTAAACTGTTCAGTAACGTGGAATATTTCCTGGCTGTAGCTTACTTATATTTCCATTTATATAGATAGTGAACTGGAATAATGGTTGGAAGTGTTTGTTCTACGTTCTTTTGATTGCACACATTTTCCTGTTGTTCTTACATTTCCTGCCTACACATTATGGAAATTTAGTTTAATTTCTGCTTATAAGAAATGGCTAACTGTAAATTTATTCTTTGGCCTGTGTCATCGAGTGGTGGTTTGTTGCTGGGGGAAGGAGATGGTGTGTGACAGCCCCTCTGCTCTCTGGAACCCGGTGGGGACGCGGGCGAGCAGCAGAGCAGTGCCCAGAAAACAGCCTCCCCCTCCCTCACAGCCCTGCTCCCAGCAGGTTTGTAGCCTGGGAACATGGATTTTAATTGGTATCTCAGTTGCCTCCTGTATAAAATGGGGGTAGTAATTCTCACTCACATCCATCATAACCTCTTTGAGCCCTTTGGATGAGTTTTTTGTGATGCAAGTGAAGTGTTATCAATAGGAATGTTCTTTTACTGCTGTGATCTCTAAGAGCTGTCGGTCAAAACCGCTGTGAGCCGGTGTTTGCTGTGGCAGGATCTGTGGCAGCACGGGTTCTGTTGGAAACAAATTTCCTTTGTAGCTTATCTCAAAAGAAAGCTCCCTGATGGAATGATGGCCTTGGAGAACATTTCAGCTTTTGGTCAGAAGAAGCTGAGGATGGTTGTTTTCACTATTGTGTTGGTATCTCAGATGGAAAGGGTGCGATGACAAGAAATGGATCTTTTTGGTGTGACGCAGAACTCCTTCAGCCTTTTTTAATGCTATAGCAGTTGCTTCTTGTCAGTTGGCTTGTTCTTGCTGCTGCCACCAGCAGTTGGTGTTACTTTGACAGTAAATAGGCAAAACAGAAGGAATTACTAAAAAATAATGCAAAGAATATAGGAATTATTAAAAAGTAATGAATGCAAAAATTACAGGAATTACTAAAAAATAATGCAAAGACTATAGAGCCCCTCTACCCAAACCTCTCAGTTTTGGCCAGGACGCTTAGTTGGTCTCCATGTAAATAGATCTGCAGTTTATAGTCCCATGGTTATGATGTAACTCACAAGAAAACTTGGGCGGCGATGGCGATGCCTGGTGGGTTGGGCGTCACAGGAACTGTTGTGCCTCTGGACCACAAACTTGCAGCACACCTGGACAGATTCACTGCACGTTGCACACTTGCAAGTCCTTCTTGGAGTTGCATCTTCACTCTAGGCACGATGTGTCCCCGTGTTCTACGTGTAGACTGGAGTTTGACAGACGCTTTTATCATCTTTTAATCACCGGGTTGCTTTCATGCCTGTAACAAATGGAGCTTGACAGCGATTCCTGTGCTCTTTAGGAACATACTTTGGGTTTGGGGTTGGGTTTTATTGTTGTTTTAAAGCCAGAAAGTTGGATCCTGAAAAGCTGAGGCATAAACTATTGCACTATAAACAAAATGTCTTACTGAAATGGAATTTGTGCTCTTGAGGTCTCATCCCCCTGTTTGACAGCTGTGCCATGCATTGTAGATGTGGTGGGTTGTTCTTAGGAAGGTTGGTGTTATCCCAGCAGTTCTTGAGTGTTTTTATGGAATCCGTGTGTATTGGACAGACAGAAGTGGAGAGAAACATAATACTCTGTTCACATTTCTTAAAAAAAAAATTAAATTATATATATAGCACCTAGTTTACAAACTAATAACTGTAGCTGCCCTGTACACTTGTTCACCTGGAGTCTTCAGTAAAACATGTCAGCAGTAGAGGAATTTGTACTGGGGGCATTCCCAATCATTCTCAATTTTTAACATTTTTCTGCTTGTGAAATGATAAAGTACTGTGAGCCTTAATTTTTATCCACAAATAAAAATATTATGTTTGAACACTGGTGTGACTGATTTTATTTATTTATTTATTTATTTATTTATTTATTTTTAGGACTTACATATAGAAAACCTCATTAGAAATGGCCTGTCCATTTTGGGTTGAAAAAACTATTTTGTGGCAGTTATGCTTTCCAGCTGCAACCCACCCTGTGCTGAGGAGATGTCTCTGTCGGGGCACGGCTGTCCCTTGCCGTGTCACAGCACAGGGACACCCCGCTGCAGAATAACAGAGCACTGCGTGTCACTTGCCTCATGCACACTTCGTACCGTGACACGCCATGGCATGTGTGACTTCTTCCTAAAAACACGTCTTGAGCCTTTTCTAGGGCTCTGGTCTCGCAGCCCTGTTAATGAACCTGCCCTGGTGATGCCACATGGCTCCTGCTGTCCCTCGGGGTGCTGGTGACCTCAGTGTCCTAATGGCAAACTCCCCCCAGCACCTCGTTGCGTTGGGTTGTGGTTGGTTTCGTGGCAGACCTCTGCTGCTTGCTTTGTTTAATTTATTTATTAATTGTTTTTAGCAGTAGGGTCACAGTTTCAAGACCACGTGCAAGTTTCCCATGGAAAGAGAAGGCGGGAGCTGAGGTCATCGTTACGAGCAAAACCTTCGCGTGGAGGTCATCACCATCATCCGCAGGAGAGAGCGTGAGTGGGCACTGGTCACTTTCTCTTGTCTAAAGATCCTTCCTTGCAGTGCACGAGCTACACTGTCATCAAAGTCAACCCACCCGGCAGCCGTCACCTCGGTGTCAGTGATTTGGGCTCGAGGGCTGTGGCAGTTCTGGCTCCATGGGCTGTGCCGGTGCTCGGGCTGCGCCGGAGGCACCGAGGGAGTGGAGTTGGATTGATCCACTGCTTATGATCTACTCACTGCTCCGTGGTGTAAATAAACCCTTATCCCCCAAGGAGTGCAACAGCCAGGTGTTCTCATCTAGATAAATACCAGGAAGATCTTCTTTGCTGTGAGGGTGGTGAGACAGTGTCCCAGGTTGCCCAGAGAAGCTGTGGCTGCTCCTCCCTGGAAGTGTTGAAGGCCAGGCTGGATGAGGTTTTGAGCAACCTGGTCTAGTGGAAGGTGTCCCTGCTGCTGGCAGGGGGGTTGGAAATGAAAATGAGGGAGTTGCAGAAATGAAGCCAGAGTGTTTTTCACAACACTGTAATTTTCCACAAAAGCTTTTTCAGAAACTTCGCAAAGTGGAAAGGAACTGGGATCACTGGTGGCTTTTTGTTGTCGATTTGGAAGCAGTTTGTTCACCTTCTCAGGACAGGCTGTTCCTGCAACCCCGCACGCTGCAGCCAGGTACCCTCTGGGTCGTGTTGGAGTTTCCCCTGCTGTCATTTCCTCAGTTAAAAATACTTCAATTAGATTTCTAGTGGCATTGTATCTGTTAGGCTACTGGAGGGCAACTATTTCTGGAGCTGCTGCTCTTGCCCTGTGCTGACTTTTTGAAAGGAATCCTGATTCCATCTCTCACTTCACCTTAGTCCAGAAAAGATCTTTTTTTATAGAACAAAAAGCTTTCATCTTAAAACATTTCTACTGTATTTTACAGTGAACACAGCTCCAAAGAAAAGCTTGTAACTCTGAATTTGAGGTTGGCTTGATGCGGTGCCGGCTGTAACTTGGCTGTGGAGCATCACCAGGGCAGGGACCAGGGCTCCCTGCTGCCAGCTGCGGTTCCCCAGCACTCGTCTCTGCCTGAGTTCCTTGCTGAACGAGAAGCAGATTGCAAAGAGACTGTTGTGTGGTGATGCAATAGCTGTTTGCGACTGACTTTAATGAGATTCAGGCCATTAACCCACTTGGCTGAGGCGTAGATGTGAAGGAAGCCGTACGCAGAGGAGTGCAGTGGGATTGTAAAGCACAGTGTCACAGCTAGACCGTGCCACCTCTCCACCTACAGATCAGATCAGGAGTCCCTCGGGACCTTTCCTTCTCCAACTGAATGTCCCACTGAATTTCATGTGTCTCATCAGAGAAGAGGTTGAGATAAAGTGCTCTGGTTGTCCTGAGGACAACAGCTTCCTCGGGAGCGCTGTACCGGGATGTGAATTGCATCTCACCCAGGAGAGAGGATTCTTTCTGTTTCTTCAGTGGCTTAAACATGAACTGCAGAAAACAAACCAGTGCTGTAACTTCATTATTTTGTTATAAAATTGAATAGTTTAAACATTTTAGCCTGGAGAAAAGGAGGCTGAGGGGAGACCTTCCGGCTCTGTGCAAGTCCCTTGGAGGAGGGTGGAGAGAGGTGGGGGTGGGTCTGTTCAACCAAGGCCCAAGGGACAGGACAAGAGGAAATGGGCTCCAGTTGTGGCCAGGGCAGTTGAGATGGGATGTGAGGAAGAATTTCTTTGCTGAAAGGGTTCTGAGGCACTGGAAGGGGTTGCCCAGGGCAGTGTTGGAGTCCCCATCCCTGGAGGGATTGAAGAGTGGTGTAGACATAGTACTGAGGGACATGGGTTAGTGGTAGGGGACTTGTCGTTGGGTTCATGGTTGGACTCCATGAGCTTAAAGGGCTTTTCCAACCACTGCAATTCTGTGATTTGAATGAGTTGACTGGCTTTTGCACTCGATTCCTCTATGGTTTTGCTCATGCTGGCTTTGAAGACATCAAAGGCAGTCCTTAAAGATGACATCCTAAACTCACCAAGCTCAGGCAGATGGAAAGAACCCCAACCAAACCCACCCCAAAGTGGGGTGCCCAACCCCACGCAGAAACGATTTATTTCCTGTAAGCATCACGGGGGAACCAGGCATCTGGTGGGAATTCTGCTAGGGAATGTTCCCAGCTCATTCAAAGCTTTCATTAGTGAGGGGACAGACCCCAGCTGCCCCCTGCTCCATGCCACACGGGTCCCAGGGGCTCTGGAGAGCGGGCTGCCCTGCACGCTGCCCTGGCCTGGCACAGCTGCCAAGGCTGAGCGGGGGACCCCAGACCCCCAGGCAGCTGGGTGGGATGCTCTCGTGCCCTCATCCTGTCCCTGCCTGTCTCTAGAGAAGCAAATCCTGTGGGTGGTGGGTGCTGGGGGATCCTTACCAGGGCTGTGCTTCCCACACCCTCAGCATCACCACCAATGGCTTCAGAGCGGGAACGACAGGGATAATTCCATCTCCCACAGCCGGTTTGGCTGTGGGGAGTTAAGGAGCTGCCCCCATCACCAGCACAAGCCTGGGGCTCGTTAGCTGCCTTGTGCCCTCCAACTCCCCCAGGTTCCCTTTCTGTGGGTGCAATTGGTTTAAACACACGTTCAAGAGCCCCGTCAGAGCTGGTTGATCGTTCCCCAGGGTGGGTTGGGTACAAAGGCCGATATAAAGCTGCTTGCAAGATTTCCTCCTTTTAAAAGGTTTTTTAGAGTGAAAAAACCATAGAAGAATGATCTGCAGTGAGTCTAAGTTTTGTGGACAACCTGAGTTTGACTTGTGTGTTAATTAAGAGAAATGTTAATTGCAGAGAAACACTTTCTGCTCCTTACAGGGTTTGGTAGCGGGTGACAAAGCTGAGGGGCTGTGCCTGGGGTGGGGTTGGGGAACATCCCCTGTCCCACTGGCTGCCCCGGGCCGAACCCCCAACCCTGCTACTCCCTGGGGGGATTTGCCAACGTATTTGTGTGCACACTTTCCTTAATGAAGAAGAAATAATTGAAAGCTGCCATGCATAATTTAATGTGCTCTGACGTGGGCTGCCATCCGACCGTGGGCTCGCAGGGACCGTGACCCGACCACGGACACCCGAGTCCTTGCGCTGTTGTTTCACTGATGGAACCCTGAGATGCCCAGGGAGAGGGAAGCTCGGTGTGTTTCTCCTCCTGGTCCCGAGGTGATGCCTGGCTCTCGTTCATTGGGTTCTGTGCCCAGGATCTACCTTCTCTGCAGCTTTTATCTGTTGGGTCTACTTCAAAGTGCACCCTGGTGATGCGGTGCTCCTGGTGCAGTTTGCTCTCTGGGTTACTTTTGTTATTGTTTGAGCAAAGTGACATGGGACAAGCACTTGCCCAACTTACCTAGTCATCTCTGATCTGTTTGGGGCTTGTCCAGTTGTCTGTGTTTCTTGGTGTGGAGGCTGCTCAGGACATTGGGGATGCAGTGAGAATTGGTGGGGTTTTGGGGTTTTTATAGAAATAAAGTGAGGTTTCGTTGATGATCACAGCCCCGTGAAGACTCTGTGGAGCTCTGACAGTCACGGTGACAGAGCTCAGTGCTGGGCCAGGACTGAAGCCAGCGCTGTGCTGGTGCCACAGGGAGCTCGTGGCTCCGCCGTGGATTTTACAGGGGATCGGGGGGGATGTCCCCACTGTGCAATGGGGGGTCCTGCCCAGCGGGGTCCTGCCACCACACACCCGGGTTTGAAGGTGGCTGAGTCAGGGTTGTGGGATTCAGGACGATCTTTTGTGCTTTGTGGAGCCAGCGTTTTATTTTTAGTTGCTTTTCTAGTGCTGGTTGCCATGGTAACCCAACGGCATCGTGCGGGTTCTCCAATGGATGTGCTGGTTGTGCTGCTCCGGCAGCGCTGGACCACGGGGAGCAGGCGTGGGGACAGGGCTCCTGGCCACGGTTTTTGCTGAGGAGGTGGCAGCTCAGTGTCCTGTGTCTGGTCCATCCCATGGATCCGGTTCACAGCCAGATCTGGAGCTCACTGCCACCCCCAACCAGGTTCTCCACCTCTGGAAACCCAACGTGATCCTCCACGCACACAAACATGTCCTGGAAGAATTTTAAATGCATCCTTGGAGCATTAAAGCTGCTCAGCGGGGAATTAACTGCTCAAAACCTTGTCGACTAAAGCGGATCAGCCTTTTTGTCTGAAATTTATGCAGAAAAGTAAAGACCAACGTGGGTGGTTCTGCACCTTTTTGTACTGTTTGAAAGCAGATGTGGAACCATCGGGGGATCACTGGGCTTCAAAGGCTGGTGCACGTGTCCAGACATGACCTCCCTGGGCAGCCACTTGTCCCAGAAAGGTCTGAACCTCTGTGTTCCCCTTGGCCTTGGGAAACCCTCCCTCTAATCATGGATTGCTGGATCACCAGTTGCTCTTGGTGCAATCCTGAGCAAACCCAGAAAAGCTGCTCGTCAGTGATCTTACTAAAGACTCGGCAAGGAGAGAAAAAAAAAAAGATGTGAATTAACATAGCCAGGAATTTTCCTTTTTGCCGGGGTGTGATAGGACTGGAATTTGGCTCCGAGATTATAGCTAAAAATTATTTTAAAAGATAAAAGCCTGAAGAGAGCCTACTTCCACTTCAGTCTTTTAATTTCAGCAGGCTGACTCACTCAAAGCTGGATGTGATCCTCTGCTCTCCGAGCTGCCCAGCTCCCTGACGCCCTTCAAAGAGGCAGCTGGGAACTTTCCAAGGGGCTGCCTTTGGGATTTATGGAATCTGCTGCAACGTGCAACTCCTCCACCGCCATTTCATGGAGAAATGAAATGAAATGAAATGAAATGTGCTTTTTACCCTCTGCCACTTGTGATTGCAGTGGAGTTTCAATCAGATGTAATAAATCCGGATGGAACAGGGATACAGCAATACAGCAGCAAATTGCAAGTGGCTGGAATTACTGTTCCCAGGGGAGAGCCGGGGTGGGCAGCCCCCCTCGCCCTCCCGTGCTGCTCAGCAAACAGAGCAGAACCAGGCAGCGGGGCTGCTTTGGGGTGTGATGGATCATCTGAGATCTGCTCGTCTGCAGGGGCTGGAGCTGCTCTCCCAGCACATGGGCAGGGAATCTACGGGCAGTGGTGACCCACAGCCCCATTGTCCATCACCCGAGCTGGGCTTGCTCAGACCACGTGGGACTCCCCAGTCCCGGCTCTGCTAACAGCACTGGGTGTCCATCCCATGCAATAAACCCAAGGGGAAGCAGTTCCCCTCCAGGTCCTCTGCCATCAACTCTGAGAAATGGAGAAACCAGATGCTCATTCCCAGGAGAAACACCCAGGATGGGAGCAGGGTGTCAAAACTCAGGGCTGTCCCATGATCCAGGAGGTGAAATGCTTTTGTGCTCTTGCCTGGGTATGTGGTAATATGTTAATACCAGATTCTGCTCTGTTGGGTGCTGAAACTTCTCTTGAAACCCCTAAGTACATAGATACACCTCACTTGGTTATCCAGTAACACCTGAGAGGCAGCTATTTCCCCCCAAACACTGTTCCTGTCACCATGCCGGGGTGATGTGGTGCCCGTCCAACGCTCCTCGTGGGCAAAAGGCTGGAGGGAGAGCGTGGGCTGTGGAGGAGGCTGATAATTGGATCTGTGTATTCTGATGATTGCTGAGAAATGTATTTCACATCACCCTTTGGTTCTGCTCCTGCTCTCCCTCCCCAGGAGGGTCCTGGCCCCTCTCTGCTGCTTATTTAGGTTTTTTTTTTTGGGGGGGTTGACCTGCAGAGGAGGGTAACCTGCAGAGCTGGCATGGCTGGGGAACCACGGCACTGAGGGGAGAGCCAAGGAGTAGTTTTAAAAACTAAATGAAGCCTGATGCAGACACATAACATTTTTTAAACATCATTTTGAACCTGTTCTTTGTTTCCCAGGCCAGACCTGCTTGCTGTGAAGAGAGGGATGAACGGAGGGAGAGCTGCTCCTCCATCCTGTGAGGGCTGATGGGACGCTGGATCCCCTTCCAGCCTATTCCAAGAAAATGAAAATAACTCAGAATGCCCGACCTGCTGCCCTGAATGTTTTGGTGAGCTCACCTATATTTGGAAGCAACTGAAAAGGCTGGGTTGGGGTCTTTCCCTCACGTTCAGAGGTGCCAGGATTGCCATGGTGTGAGGCTGCCTCTTCCAGAGGCTGAGGGACACGAGGGTGGGTTGGGAGAGGAGCTCGCAGGTCTCCCTCAGGCTGCCTTTGTGGGGAATCACATCTGCTGGGGACATGGGTACATCCCCTGCCCAGCTCTGCCCACCCTGCTCCTGCCTGGATTCCTTCCAGAATTGGATGGACTGGAAAAACCCTTTAAGCTCATCGAGTCCAACCATGAACCCAACACTGACAAGTCCCCCACTAACCCATGTCCCTCAGCACTATGTCTACACGACTCTTCAATCCCTCCAGGGATGGGGACTCCACCACTGCCCTGGGCAACCCCTTCCAATGCCTCAGAACCCTTGCAGCAAAGAAATTCTTCCTCACATCCCATCTCAACTGCCCTGGGCACAACTGGAGCCCATTTCCTCTTGTCCTGTCCCTTGGTCCTTGGTTGAACAGACCCACCCTCACCTCTTTCCACCCTCCTCCAAGGGACTTGCACAGAGCCAGAAGGTCTCCCCTCAGCCTCCTTTTCTCCAGGCTCAACACCCCCAGTTCCCTCAGCCACAAGGGAACTCAGCACACTTGTGCTCCAGACCCTTCCCCAGCTCCGTTCCCTTCTCTGGACACGCTCCAGCACCTCCATGTCCTTCTTGGAGTCAGGGGCCCAACACTGAACCCAGCACTCAAGGTGTGGCCTCACCAGTGCCCAGGACAGGGGTGAAGTCACTACATTTAAAAGCTGTCAGAGCAGGGTGAACCACTTAAAACCAATTAAGTGCCTTAATGAATCTTTCCCTGCTGGGGTTTCAATTACCCGGAGCAGAAGGCAGTATGGAGCAGGAGCACCGTTAGCCTCAAGGCTATCGTTTAGACTCCCACTAATTGGATCATCCATCTGACAATTACTCTGCTCCTATGGGACGCAATCTAGATGTTTACTGAGGTCTCACTTACAGGCATTTTCCATCTCAATCTGTACCTGTGAGAGGCTCGTGTGTTTCTGCTTAAAACCCTCTAAATCGGCCCTGCCGGGTTACTCCTGGCTGCTGATTTCTCCTGAGCTCTGTCTCTGTGAGCAAATAGACTTTAGATGGATGTGCACAGAGCTGAAAAATTTGGGGAACGTTTGTGAAGAGGAATCCAGAACAGCTGGAGTGGATATTAAGATCATTTTAAAAGAGGGGGAACGTTAAAGGAGTTTTAGTAGAATTGCTGGAGAATTGCTGAGCCAGAACTTGCATCCTGTATTCCTTTAGCTTGGGATGAGGCAAAATAAAGGTATTGTGGAAAAAATCAGGGCAGGCTTTCCTGGGGTGGTGTTGTGAGGCAGTTGTTGGCCAGCACACAGCTTTAACCAAAATGCACATCCTAATAGAAAATTGATTGAGAGATTTTTAAAAAAACTTTAAAAATGCAAGCTGTGTGGAATGTACTCATTTCTGGAGGGAACCGAATGCTTTTCTGAGCAGAAAACATCTACTGGGTGTTTTTGGAAATGCTTCTCTTATTGACATGTGAGAAATAGGAGGTTTGGCTGGAACGGTGTCTGAGCCAGGGGACAAAGTGTGAAGCCCGTGTTTGGGTCCTGGAGATGGTGATGCTGGTGACACAGGAACAAAAACTGGTGACAGGAACTGTGGGATTTGGTTTTTTAATGGCTGTTCCTGCCCCTGCACCTGTCCCTGCTGCTGTCCCCTCCCCGGGCCGCAGGCAGCTCGGGGCTGTGTGTTTAATACAGATAAGAGCCGGGCATTACGCTCGGCAGCCAGAGATTAACCCGGCTGCTGGGGCCACAGGGGCTGTCACCGCTGGCCACCAACCTCAGCCCTGGGGCCACCAGCCAGGACCTACCGTGCCAGGGGTGGGCAGGCAGGACCTGAGCAGCAGATGGGGATGCTTCCATGGAGAGTCCATGGAGATGGTTCCCCTATTGCGTGTCCAACTCTAGGGACAGCAGCTGGAATTAAAAGGAAATTTTATAAAGTGTTTTAAGAGGAGCTAGAGAAATTTTCAAAGTCTGGAGCAAGAGTATTAATAACAACTTATCATTTGTGATAAATTGCGAGTACAGAGCTTATAAACCTGTCCTTATATATTTATACAGTATGTAAAGAAGTTAAAATACATCATTAATGGCTTTAAACTGGCAGAGGGGAGATTGAGATGAGATGTGAGGAAGAAATAAACAAGTAGCTAGTGACAGGACAAGAGGAAATGGCCTCACATTGCACATGGGGAGGTTCAGATGGGATAGGAGGAAAAACTTCTCCCATGAAAGGGTTCTCAGGCATTGGAAGGGGTTGCCCAGGGAGGTGGTGGAGTCACCATCCCTGGAGGGATTTAAAAGATGGGTAGACGAGGTGCTCAGAGATCTGGAGTAGCAGTGGACAGGTATGGTTGGACTCGATGATCCCAAAGGTCTTTTCCAACCCAACAATTCTATGAAATTCTTTGCTGTGAGGGTGGTGAGACGCTGGCCCAGGTTGCCCAGAGAAGCTGTGGCTGCTCCTCTCCTGGAAGTGTTCAAGGCCAGGTTGGATGAGGCTTTGAGCAACGTGGTCTAGTGGAAGGTGTCCCTGCTGATGGCAGGGGGGTTGGAACTGGGTGAGCTTGAAGGTCCCTTCCCACCCAAACCAGTCTGGGATTATAATCAGAACAGCTCATTACTGGGGGTTGGACTAGATGACCTTTACAAGTCCCTTCCAACCCAAACCAGACTGTGGTTCTGTGATTCCTTTAACCAAGGATGGCCTAGAAAAGCCATGTAAAGGGAAGGTGATGCCCCCAGCCCTAAGCAGGGATTGGTTTGAAGCTTCATTCTCCAGGACACCTATATACACCTGCCCCCATGACAGGGCTGGGGTGAGGGGTCCCCCTGGGTGCTGCCCTCTCCCCTCCTTCCCTGTGGGAAGGAAAACGAGTTAGTGATGGATCCTCAGCCCCCATCTGGGAAATAACCCAGGGGCTGACCAGTCTTGGTCTAACAATATTCATGAGTGTTGGTCTGTTAGTACCAAAGCAGGAGGTGGTTGCTGGTGTTGGGGGAGTGAGTGGGACGCTAGGGGGGCAGAGGACTCCTCATCCCCAGGAGATGCCCCCCGAACGCCAAGCTGGGTATCTGGCACCGCTTGGCCACCCTGGCTCCGTGAGCTGCTGAGGAAGCCAAGTACTTCCATCCAGGATCAATATTTAACGGCCGCGGGCCAGCTTTGCTTTCAGGAAAGCAATCTTCCTGCATTTTTTATAAGGTGAGCCAGGGTCTCCTTACCTGCCAGAACATATCATCATCCCTGAGCCCATATCCGATAGCGTTACCTACCGAAATGGGGCACGGCGGGAACATCTCCCCTGACAATAGCCCGCTGTGCCACCAACAATGCTCCGTTTAGAGAGGAACAAATGGGCAGCATCTGCTTTTCATTTGCTTTACTTTTAAGGTGACTGATACCTTTTAAGGTCTTTGGGACCAACAGGGTGTTGCTGTGGTTAAGGAAATGATAAACATGGGAGCTGAGTAAGCACACGCCGCCTTTTCTACCACTGCTTCAGAATTTGTTTTGCTTTTGTCAGCCAACTTCCAAGTGAAAGAACTTGAAGAATCTTCTAAAGCTGGAGACTACGTATCTGGAAAATAAGTGTGTGTTACTTCAGCTGCTCAGGGTTGGTTTAAAGGCTTCAGGAGTAACTGGAAACCTTTTCCTTTTCGGGAAGCACTAGAAAGCTTGGTGACAAATGGGGTATCGTGTTGGGACAGGCACAGAACTAGAATTTGGTAACAGCTCAAATGTTGAGTCTTTTTGCTAGAGTTTTGCCATGTTTCCAGAGAACACTGTAGTGCCATCTCTGCTGAACAGGGTGGAGAACTTCTGTGGAAGGTAAATTCTGTAGGATTTCTTCCCGAAGGGAATGGAACTGCTTTCTTAAAAAACACCTCAAAAGGGCTTTTATTTTTACTGTGGCACATGAGCTGGCAGAGTGCTGTTGCTGTAACGAGGATGGTTCCTTCACCAGGCTCCTCAGGGGAACTTGTCCAGCACCCCTTACCCAGGACCAAGTCCACCTCAGGAGGCCCCTGAAGGCTGGGGGTGACCTGCTGGAGGTGGCCCCGGTGGCTGGAGAGACCCTGGTCCAGGAGAGGGGTGACAAGAGCCAGGCTGGTCCCGACTGGTTGAGGGGACCCAACCGCAGCCTGGAGGGGAGGTGGGAAGGTGCTGGATCCAGACTCTCCTGGGGAGCAGCAGGTGGTGACAAGGCAGGGGACACCCACCACAGCTTTGGAGCTTCAGGATGGACCTTGGGAAAAGATTTTTCAGCAGAGGGGGATGCAGCAGGGGCAGAGGCTGCCCGAGGGCTTGGGGAGTCTCCAGCCTAGGGGGGTCTGTGAGACTCTGGTGGGAAACTCATCTCGGGCTGGGGACAGATCTGCTGAGCAGGAGCCTGGGCCAGAGACCTCCAGAGCTGCCTTGTCCCTGGTTCCATGGAGCTCTTCATCCAGCCCCACCCCTCTGTGACTGCTGCCCAGTGCCTTCCCGGTGGGCCGCAGGGTGAGGGTGGGTGGCTGCTGCCCTTCCCAGCGCGATGGCGATGGCATTGCAATGTCGCTTGTCAGCGAGGGCTTCCCCTCAGCCCTGCCTCTCTCTCCGAACCAGGATGTGTTTGTGCTCTGAAAGTGGCTGGTGTGGTTAGTGCCCCAACATCTCCCTCCGCTTT
>NW_010318304.1:397-1008 GCF_000700745.2 Antrostomus carolinensis | reverse complement strand
TGTTTGTGCTCCGAAAGTGGCTGCTGTGATTAGTGCCCTAATCTCTCCATCAGCTTTCCCATTGCAAACCAGGGAGGGAAATTAATTCTGCTCTAGTATCCGCTGCTCTCATACGTTTCCCCAAAGCACCGTTTGCTCAGCAAACAAATGGATCAGGAAAAGCCGTAACTTTGTTCTCATCATAAAGCCATCAAATCCTGGAATTTCTACAGATCCTTTGGAGAATGGAAGTTTCTGCGGGATGGGGCGATCCGAGGAGCTGGAGCACCACAGGCGGGAGGAGGAGGAGGGATGGAGCGGCCGGCTCAGCTCTGACACAGCCAGGTTGGTGAAGACACCGATCGTCTGAGGTCGCATCTGGTGGTAACCACAGGAGCATCCGCCTGGTCGTGGGTTTGCTGTCCAGGGGACAGCAGTAAGCCGGACCCTTTAGTAAGCCGGACCCTTTTTTCTGCTGTTATCCCTTCAGAGCCCTCGTTTCGTCCCAGTCCAGTTTAGGTGTGCTGCTTTGCGGGTGGTTTTATGTTGTTTATTAAGAACCCTCCTGGTTACTCGTTGCAAACAGAGCCCGCGGGCGAGCGGGAAGCTGCTGCAGATGTTTCCATGGGAAG
>NW_010318304.1:0-248 GCF_000700745.2 Antrostomus carolinensis | reverse complement strand
AGATGCTGGCGGCACGGACGGGGACCGTGGGCAACAAAAACGCCGAGGAAGCCCTGAAGCTGAGGAAGCAGTCGGTGCTTTCCCTGGGGAGCAGGGACAGAGCCCTGAAGAGCTCCTCGGAGAGCGGGAAGGAGGGTCGGGCGCGGGGCGGGCAGCCTCAGCAGCGTGCCCGGCGCCTGGCTCTGCTGCGGGAGCTGGAGATGAACTGGTACCTGCGGGTCTGCGAGCTCTCCCACGAGTACACCATC
>NW_010318303.1:14268-20727 GCF_000700745.2 Antrostomus carolinensis | reverse complement strand
CCCACCATTCTGTGATTCTGTGATTATGTGAACAGTCTTACTTCTCCCAATAATTTCCGCTAACTTGATATTCTCTAGATTTATGAAGTCATGCAATTCAGTTTAAAATCTTTGTTGTGATATTTACAGTTTTATTGGCTTCTTTCTCCAGTACTCCAGAATAAAGTTACCATCTTAACCTGTGGTACATGTGTCTCACCACATTGACATTAGTGCTACATGTAGGTTTTATGCACACCAGAAGGTTTCTTCTATCTGTTCTATGCTGGTGTCTGTTACACATCCTGCTTCAATCAGAAAACCTCTGCAATCACCAGTTAGTACCCACTTGACTCTAGGGGTTGCAAGCAGGTTCTTCTTTACCACTGCCAAATTAAACAAATCGGTCAATTATTCTCCAAGAAGTCAGATATTACATCCAGGAGAGCACTGGGCAACTCAGATTAGCCGAGTCAGCCAAGCTCATTTCCCTTTCTAGTCAATGGATAGGAAACATTGCAGTGCCTAAAGCAGAACTGAGCATGGCTCATGTCTTGACACCAAACCGGAGAAAGACAAGTACCACTGACCTGCACTTGTATCTTGTAACACAGTGCTCTGAAATGCAGAGCTATCACTACACTCCCTTTGTGTCAAGTACTGGAGAGTAAAAGTTACACAAACATGCATACATACTCATCTTGACACGTATTGGGTATGAAGGCTCTACAGAGGGATCTGGACAGGCTGGATTGATTGGCCAAGGCCAATTGTATGAGGTTCAACAAGGTCAAGTGCCAGGTCCTGCACTTTGGTCACAACAACCCCATGCAACACTACAGACTGGGAAAAAGCAGCTGGAAAGCTGCTTGGTGGAGAACGACCTGGGGGTGTTGGTTGACAGCCAGCAGAATATGAGTCAGCAGTGTGCTCAGGTGGCCAAGAAGGCCAACAGCATCCTGGCCTGTATCAGAAATGGTGTGGCCACCATGACTAGGGAAGTGATTGTGCCCCTGTACTGGGCACTGGTGAGGCTGCACCTCGAGTCTGGTGTCCAGTTTTGGGTCTCTCACTACAAGAAGGACATGGAGGTGCTGCAGCCTGTCCAGAGAAGGGTAACGAAGCTGGTGAAGGGGCTGGAGAACAAGTCTTATGAGGAATGGCTGAGGGAACTGGGGTTGTTTAGTCTGGAGAAAAGGAAGCTGAAGGGAGACGTTATCACTCTCTACACCTATCTGAAAGGAGGTTGCAGCAATGTAGGTCTCAGTCTCTTCTCTCAAGCAACAAGCAATAAAACAAGAGGAAATGACGTTACGTTGTGCCAGGGAAGGTTTAGATTGGATATCAGGAAAAAAAAATTCACTGAAAGTGTTGTCACGCATTGGAACAGGCTGCCCAGTGGTGAGTCACCATGCCTGGAGGGATTTAAAGTGGATGTGGTGCTTAGGGAGATGGTTTAGAGCTGGACTCTGCAGTGTTAGGTTTAAGGTTAGATTCGATGATCTTAAAAGGCCTTTTCCAACCAAAATTATTCTATGATTATATATATATATATATAATCATTATATATATATATGTGTGTGTATATATATATATATCACTAGCTTGTTTAGCTGGATGCAACTGGGTGGGCAGAAGGGATAACAGGCAGTTCCCAAATGCCTAGCATGATTCCTCTCAGTCAGTAACACAATGGTGCTTCACAGACTGTAGACATACCAAGTGAGTACATAAATGAGAGCCTTGATTTAATTCTACAGTGGACAAATGACAGTGAACAGTACTACTTAATTTTCTGTGGCACTGCTTCAAATCTAACACAGATGAACAGCTCAATCTACTGCACCTTAAGAGATCTTGTCTTGTGAACAGGTTAAAAAAAAAAAAAAAAAGGAGTGAGGTCTTAAGCTCTAGTTTGGGGTTAGGTTGTGGGGGGTTTTGTTTGTTTTGGGGACATTTTCTGTTTTGTTTTGGTTTTAAATTAGATCAGTCTGATCTCCTGACTTGAACAGAAATGGGACTCAAGTGACTTGCTCAGTCACAAAAATAGCCTGCATGAAGGCTAAGAGTCAGGAATACCAATGGCAGATGACAATTCACAAATTCCTGTACCTCACAGAAATCTACACACTTTGAAAGTCTGAGCTATTATGCCTCAAGTGTTTTTCTAATTTCGATTTTTAATTCCCCCAAGACTTACCATTTACAGGCTTTGTATGGCACTGTTTCTCTGTGCTCTGAATCCTGAGTGTTCACACTGTAGTGTCTGGGTGAAGAATGACTTCCCACAAAAGTGTTAGATAGTTCTCCATAGTTCAAAGAACAGAAACTCTTAGCAATGGGGAAACACAGAACACTTGCCAAAAGGATGAAAAACACAGTTTGGTTGGCTAGCCTCAGCTTCCACAAAGAAGCTCAACAGACAAACTTGGCCATTTTATATTTTCAAATATCTAATTGTCACTCTAGCTCTTTACAGAACATATTCCTTCATAAGTGTTGTGATAATATAAACTTAATTAGAAAAAGTACCATATAAAGCAGCACTCATAGCCAAAACATGAAGAGGCTATGTCAAAGGCTCCTCTGCAATCTTCCTGGAAGAAGATGTCCTAATTACAAAAAAAAAAAAAAAAAGGTCAAAAAGATAATACCACTGGGTTTGGAGATCATATTCCTTTCTAACGACCTGCAAAGCAGTTCAGAGCATTGCTACAAAACAAATTTGATGGCCTAAAACCTCACCTGGGTAAATCAGTGTAGCTGATGATCTGGCATTACATATTTTCTCTCTCTTTCAACACACAGTTACTTCTTTTCCTGGAAGACAGTGATTATTACTGCAAGCAGGCAGAGGCTCTGCAGTTAGTCGTAGCTAGCTTACACTTTCTAGTTTCATTCCCTCGTTAGATCCGGATTGCCTCCCACAGGAACAGTAATGGTCATTTAGATTTATAACTCTCCTTGGCATCTCTCTCCTTGAACTGCTACTACTCTCAGACTTTTGAATTCTTCTCCAAAGCCAAGTGAAATTTATTTCCTCATTTGAAAGAGAACACATAATTGGATAACCTAGTGTCAAGTTGTCCCTGTAGCTTAGCTAGCAACAAAGTAAGAAACATGCATTTCTCTGAGTAAGAAGAAACCTGTATTATTTTATCTCCTTTTTCTAGGTGTTGAGTTGGGACTGGGGTCCTACTTTGAAGAAATAGCAGGAGCTTCCTCTATGCATTTTAATGCAAAAAAGGTAAAATACACCTGCCATTTTTCGACAAGCATCTACAATCAGGTTGTAATTTAACTAGATTTACAAAGATATATTAAAAGCTGTCAACAAGTACTGAGCCACTCTAAACTGACATGATGTAAAAAACTGTCGAGGGAAGAAATACAGCTTCTCCCTTCAGTTATGAGGAAAAAGACAGTAACTGTTGTAAAATATATAGGCAATGCAGTTCAAATGCTTTGGTGTCAACTACAGATAATGGCCAACTATGGCCAAGACTGTTTAATGCAGATTAAGATCTAATGAAGCCCTTTGAGGACAAAAAGCAACAAAGGACATCCAGATTTCATATGGAAAACAAAGTAATAAAAAACTTATTTTTAAAAGAAATCCTCAAATTTCATTGCAGCAATAGCTGCCAATTCTTGTTTTCTATACAACGCACAACACAACTTTCAAGAGAAGGGCATCTGTATTATATAGCAAAAATACTCCTGGTTGGTGAAAACCTGTTACATACCCTATGCCATAAGAATACTAGAATGGCCAGACTGGATTAAAATAAAGATTCCTTCAGCCCAGCAGCCTTCCTCTAGCAGCAGACAAGACTAGGTTCTCACGGAAAGGCTGCAAGAACAGTACAAAGATGCAAAGACAGAGTCCCTGACCTCCAGATGTTCTGGCAGTCTTCCGGTTGAGTCAAAGGCTGCTTTCTCATCACTTTCCTGGAGCACTCCTCCATCAGTTGTTCATTTGATCCATTTACTATTCTGCCATCCAAGATACCTCTGTGATAGTTTCACTGGGCTAGCCCTTGGCTAGCAGCCAACACAGCCGTTCACCCACTTCCCCCCCACCCCCTGGGGATAGGGGAGAGGATTGGGGGGACAAGGAAAAAGGAGGCTTGTAGGTTGAGATAAGAACAGCTTAATAATAGAGAGAAAACTTAAAATAATACTATTAATAATATTAAAATAGTAAAGATAATGATAACAGTAACAAAATATGCAAGTGAATGACACCCAATGCTATTGCTCACCCCCTTCCTGACCGAGCCCGGCCCGTTCCCAGATAACGATCCCGGGGGGAGCGACAATCCCGAACCAAAACCGCAATCCCGGGAGAGCGAGAACCCGAGCGAAAGCCAGAGAGAGCAAGAGAGGAAGAGCCCCTCACTAATGTACTGGACATGACGTGATATGATATGGAATACCCCACTGGCATATCTAACTGTCAATTAAGTTTATGAATTTAAATATTCTTCTCCCCCCTTAAATCTTGTGCTTGTGGACTAACAGAACGCGAAGTCCTTCACTTCCAGTGACAAAAATATAAACATTGGTACATTATCAATCTCTCTCTCACAGAAAGTCCCACGCTGGAAACTAAAACACCACTCTTCTAATTACTAAAAAGAAAACCAGCTCTATTTCAGCTAAAAACCAGGACAACCTCATTGCCCACACATTTACCCACCTTTCAAGGTCAATTTAAATTATATATTATGTCTTACAGTTAATAATTTTTATAACTTTATAACTTTATAAAAAGTTATAACTTTATAAAAAAGTCTCACAGTTTATAATTTTTATAATATAATTTTTAACAGCATTTTTATATTAGTTCCTTTTGAATAGCACCTTGTCCTAGTGACTTGTTGTTTTTCATTAAATAATGTAGCTTTTCCGCTATGGCCTTGTCTCCTTCAACCACTTATTTTATTCTCAGTTGAATACTTGTTAACAGAATCTCAGGAAGGCTTATTGATTATGAAGTATTTGAAAGAGTTCCAAATTTGTGCACCTTTAACAAGCTTTTCTTCAAGACCCTTTTTGCTTATGAAGCGGGTTTTTCAGTTACTTTACTATCTTCTGTGTTAATTTTAATTTTTCCCCCCACCAAATATAACTACTGCATTTGCAAGAACTAAGTTTTGGGTTTCCTTTTACTTCCTTTTCCTTTTTACTACTTATTCCCACCAGCTTTTTGTGTTTTATATTTTTTTAGAAAAGAATAAAGGGAATAATAATTAACTACCACTTGTCTTTAGCTTCCAAGAAGATGCCACTAAACAAGTCTCATACAACTTAATTATGTTACCCCTCCAGCTGTTTCTTTTAAAGACCTTCATCATTTTTAAACAGTTTCCCTTTTCAAAGTTAAACACACTCATAGCAGACTCAGACTAGATCTACAGGATTAGAAATTAAGAGCTGCAACTCCAGTACAAGTTAACAGCTACAAATTATTGCTTGTAACTATGACATATCTCAGAGTCTTAGTTTTAGATGTTAGTACCTTATTATATTCAGTACAGCACTAAAACAACATAAAGATATTTTCACCCTTGCAAAAGTACCCTGACAGTCCCAGTATGAAAAAGAACTGATTATATACTCAGAAACACATTGTTTCCTTTTTAAAAAAGAATAAAAAATAAAAAAAAAATCACATGCATCGTTAAGACAAGCACATTTTCCTCTTCCTATTGGTTTTGCACACCTTAACACAGCAGAAAGACTGAGAAGGGCAAATACTATGTATTTAAAACCTGTTTGTACAAATGAAATACATAAAAAAATCTTCCTTGTCAGAATAGCACCACAGTTGAAAGAAGTATTCACTGACAGTTACTGCAATAATAGCCGAGTTGGCTAAAGGAACTTGGCTAGAGGAAAGTGCAAATGAAATACAGCAATCACAAGGGCAGTTACATTTTGGCAGCTGGTATATTATGTCACTGCATAGCACTCAAGGGGAAAAAAAATAACACATCAGTGATGCTACAAGGAGCAGTTTTATGCTATTCACATTTCCCTGCTCCATTTAAGATGCTTGAAAACACAGCCACTGACTAAGAAGTGATGCTACTACACCAACTTTAATTGCCAAAGTAAAACAGGGACTACAGGTAAGACATCCACTCTAGGCATCTCTGTGCAGGATTCACCATGATTATTCATGAATCACATTTGAAAGTCTTTTCTTCCAAGATATTAAATTTTCCCTTTCCTAAAGAAACAGCCAACTGGAAACCTACACACTCACCTCAGAGAGATTTCTAAATGCTTTTTGCTTCCCATGCCCTCTGTGAGCAGGCTGCTGGAGTCCACTGGTTTTATCCTATATACTGTTTTGCATTATACCACCACCCCAGCTAGTTTGTCTGCCATCTGCCAGCACACTGTACTCTGTCAGAAGTACTTCTGTGCATGGCAGCTCTGCTAAAAAAAAAAAAAGGGGAAAATAAAAAA
>NW_010318303.1:0-14234 GCF_000700745.2 Antrostomus carolinensis | reverse complement strand
CCCACCCATATGAGACACAAGACAGCCTTATTTGTACAAAATATTATTATTACAGAACGTTCACAGAATCATAGAATGTAAAGGATTGGAAGGGACCTCAAAAGATCATCCAGTCCAATCCCCCTGCCAGAGCAGGAAACTAAATGAGATCACACAGGAAGGCGTCCAGGTGGGTCTTGAATGTCTCCAGAGAAGGAGACTCCACACCCTCCCTGGGCAGCCTGTTCCAGGGCTCTGTCACCCTCACTGTAAAGAAGTTTCTGCTCAAGTTTAAGTGGAACCTCCTGTGTTCCAGCTTACACCCACTGCCCTTTGTCCTACCATTCGGCATCACTTATTTTTCAATACTGTACTAACATCATCTGAACTGCTGATCTTCAACACAGCCCAGAGCAAGGGGCACACATTACACTACCTCCAGGTGGAGACTGAAGGAACAATCCCACGTTTTGGGCACTTCTGGTTGAAGCACATTCTGAACACACCATGTTTCCTGGCAGGCTGGGCCAGCCACAGCGGCCCCTTCACACTGCCAAACCTCACCTGCCTCCTGCCTGATGCTTCCCACACCTGGGATGGAGCGGCAACACCAAGCACCAGTGTGAGGGTGAGGGAGTACTACAGTTCCTTGGTACTCCACATGGCTGCCCAAACAGATCCAGACCCTTCACTGGTTTCATGCAGCCCTCATACATCAGTGCACCACAAGAACCAGGCGTGCCACGTGTGCAGTTGCTTGCTCAACCCTCTGTCCTTCATACAAACCTCTCACCTGCTCCTTCCAGCCCTTTACTTACTATTATTCCAAAACTTACAGCTCAGTAGCGTATTCATGCCCTAAGCAGGAAGGGCTCCACACCATGAAATGATACACAAAGGAGCAGTGAAGGACAGACACTTTATATTCACCAATTACTCTTATTGAAGCTCTTTCTCCATTCAGCTGCCTACAAGCAGCAGGCAGAGCTGTGAGGAATCAGAGCAATCGCAGTACTGAATTTTAACCTAAACGCACTCAAGTCTGCAACTTCTCTATATGTGATTATTATTTACATCTCAGGATACAGCTCTGTGTTGGGTTCATGAGTGTGGGGGAGTCGGTTTTTTTGTTAGTGGGGAAAAGGTCACTTTGTGAGAGTGAAAAGCTCCCCTGGCTCCAAGGCAGAGACCCCCCAGCCCAGGCTTGGCCAGTGAGCACCAGAGAAACCCCTCTGTGAATCCATATTGGGGAGGGGAAGGACTGTCTTGAAAAGAAGAAGGTGGAGAGAATCTGGAGGAGAGACCTAACATTGACCTAACAAAAGACAACCATCGGCCTAAACAAACAAAAGAAACAGAGAGAGCTTCGTTGCCAGAAAAAATATGAAGAGGGGGAAAAAGGACAGAGAACCTCGAGACATGCAGTTCAACTGAATGGAGTAGGAGAAGACAAAGGAGGTCTCCTGCAGCCAACGGAGATCCAACAGTGGAGCAGAGACTCACATGTAGGCCATGGAGGACTCCAGGCTGGAGCAGAGAAGCTGAGCCTGAGGGCAAGTGTGACTGGAATTGTCACCCCAAGAGTCACTCACTGCCAGGGTGGGGGTGGATCCCCAGAGTGGGGGGTGAGTCTGCAGCCCCTGGATGTCCCCATGCCGGAGCCAGGAGCTGAGACCAAAGAGGTCCGTGACTCCATGGGAAGCTTGTGTTGGAACATCTTGTTCCTGGACTTTCATGCTGGGAAGAGCAGCAGAGGTGACCTGACTGAACACCCATTCCCTGTCCCCTGTGCTGCTGTAGAGGTAGAGACATTGCGAGCAAAGTGATTTGAGCCCAGGAAGAAGGGAGGGGTGTGGGAAGGTGTTGTAAGATGTGCTTGTTATGTCTAGTTAGATGAATGGCAACAAATTAAATTGATTTTTCTTCCTCAAGAAGAGTCTGTTTTGCCCGTGACCATAACTGGTGAGTGAGCCATCCCTGTCCTTTATCCTAATCCCGTGTCCCCTTTGTTGTGTCTCCCATCCCATCTCACCTGGTGCCGGGGTGTGAGTGCAGGACCACATGGTCCCACTGTGGGTCAAACCACAACACCACCTAAGTCCTGACAATGTCTGTTTACTCACAACAGGAGCAAGATAGGCTTTTCTTGGTAATTTTCTTTCTCTGAACATCTAGAAAATAAGGCATGCACTTGGCAAGATTTGTCCCTATTAATGCCACATTATATGCACCACTGACTGGGTATGTAGGAAAGCTGCAGTTTTCCCCCTCTCTTCTGCTCATCATTAATGATTACATACAAAGCATGTGCTGTGACAGGCAGCAGGTACAGTATGTTGTTAATATGGCAACTAGAGCAAACAACTCTGTTTACTTCCAAGTTGGACCCTTCCTTTCAGCATCACAAAAATGGATTAAAGAAAAAAAAAAGTTCTGTGAACAGCAGAACTATCAAAATCTCATTTCCCCATAGATTTGCTTCTCACATGTGTTCCATTTCCTCACTTAAAGTTTAATTTTCTCCAACCTCTCCTGAATCCTCCAGCATTCCTCATTATCAGCTGGGTCAGGGGTAGCACTGCATCCTGCTCAGTAACAACTTATAGTTGTGCTGAGCCACTGGTCAACTCGCATGTGTTCATCCATCATTTCATGGATCTAAAGTTCCCACCTTTACCTGCAAAATTCATAAGAACTTAATGGCATTGATATTTCCATTCCTCTTTCAGATTGGAGTGAAATTTGGCCAACAACTTCCAAAGAAGAAACAAAGAACAGACCTTCTTACAGACCTCACATTATTAAGAATCAAGGCAAAATAGATGCTGTGGATACTTTTTACTTCTGGGTTCTGAACCTTTAGACTGAAGTGACAATCCCACAGTTTTCCCCTGTCAGTGAACAAGACACTTTTTATAAAAAAATACCACACTCGTGGAAATAATGAATTAAGACTTTCTGGAAAAAAGAAAAAACAAACAAACACACACGTATACTTAAAAGACTCATTAAAAAACTCATGGAAATTGGGCATATGATTGACAGCTCTATACACAACCAATATTCCTAAGTAATTAGCAAATAAGTAGGTACAGATTTAAACAAGAGAATAAGTCTTAAAACTATATTAAAAATTGTCTGTCTTTCATATTCTCAAAACAGAGTTATCTCAAAGGAGCCAGACACTGAAATCCTGAGTGCTCCATTCAAATCAGTTCATACTGACTAATCCTTATTTTAACCTACCCCCTCCATCACTGTTCCACCAAAATGTAAAACTCCAGCCATTCCCAGCTTCTGGGCTAACAGCTTCATATTGGTTAAAGGTGACAAGGCCAAGACCAGGAGCCACAGGCACAGACAAATTCTGATGTATTGAGATCACTGATGAGATTCGTTTGACCTGTCAATTAGAGTATTTTTGCAGACAAAAGATTGGGGGAAGGGAGCTGGCAGATGGATAGTTGAAGTTCAAACACAAAGAAAACGGATGGATGTCAAAGTACTGCAGTAAATACTAGTCAAAAGGGGTTTTGGGGGGAAAAAAAAACACCACCAACAAAAGTCTCGACCACACACCCCGTCATTGGATCATCTTAAAAAAAAAAAACAAAACAAAAAAAAACCCCCAAAACCCAACCAGACAACCAAATGCAAAACCAAAACCAAACACCATATAACACCATCACAATACTAGTGAAACAAGAAGAATATACAGATATTTATTATCATATGGAGAAAACAAGCAAACCAAGCACAATATAGAACAGATGCACAGGGAACACTGCATTTACTTTCAGTGTAAATTCTTCTACTTACAGCATTTTCCAGACTACTTCCTAAGAAAAGAAACATACAGCAGATACACAACAGTGAGTTAGCAGGTCTTTTTGTCTTTACACATGCCAGAACAAGCCAAATCACAACATTTAGACTTTGGGAGTTCCATTATATCCAACCATGGAGCAATTCCCATCCCCAGGGAAAAGGCTGGCAGCTTGCTTTCATGCATGGCATTCTCCAAACACCTTATTCCTACATTTTGTTTCCAGCAGATTCACTGGATGGACAAACCAAAAGAGGCTGCTGTGGAGATGTCACTAACATCTAAATAAGAAGACATGACTGGCTGATGCCCACCAGGACAGAGGCAATCCTCTAACAGCTGGAGACAGCCACAGCACGATCTGTCCCCAGTGCTACACAAGACCTAGTATGTCCAGGAGTCTACCAGGTACACGTAGAGATTGTTCTCAATTTCCATAGTAAGGTTTTTCCATTCTTCTGCCATTTCCCTGCTAATGCTGGTATAGCCTTTGAAGATAAAAGTATTACCAGAAGCAACTGCCCATTGACATCTCTACTCTGTAAACAAGTGTCAAGGAAACAAAGCCTTAATGATGCTCTGTCATCTAAAAATACTATAAACAATGTCTGTGTTACTGATGAATAAAAGAGGGCCTTGTTCCTAATGAAGAGGATAGACTATCAGAGAAAAATTCACTTCCCAGCTCTACAGGACTCAGTGCATAAACCTAGGGTATTCATTGAACCTCACTGAGCTTTGCTCCCTCCCAGCCCTGCTGAGGGGACAAGCTGACACGACTGCTGTGACACAGGGGATCTCAGGACTAGCACACAACTGAGAATTAAGGCATTAGTATTTGGAAAAGTTCATTACAATATCTGGCAGAAAGGCACCGTAGAAACATAAAGTATTATTAAAAGTGTGCCCTAAATAGCCTGCCAAGACAAATCCAAATATTATTTCCATTGAGAGAGACAAAAACGAAACTATTTTCTACCTTTACTTCCTCTTGGAAACTTTCCTGTACTCAAGGATTTCATGTCTGCTCTCTTCCCAGGTGCCATAGTGTGATCTATTTCTGGTGTTCCAGCAGTGACTTCCTCTCTGGGCCTCCTACAACTGTGGCCCAAAATAAACGGTGAGGACTGTCCCACTCTTCCTATGTTAACACAGTCTAATGCATTATTCTACCAGGATCCAGAAAAGAAGAACAGATAGAGCATCATATTTAACCTGTTAAGAAGTTCATGACCCATTTAGCATGAAAGGGAAACGAGGATATCACAAGGAGTTAGGGAAAAAAAAAAGTTTGGAAGTTACAGCTTAGGTCATCCAGATCTCTGCTAGTTTGTCCTCATTATCTTCTTGTCCGATTTTGCCCAAATCCCTTTATGGACTTAGCCATTTCTTTCCAAACATATTTCTGAAATTAGAGACATATTTACATTTTTAAAAAAGAACAATGTTATACAATGACTGTCCCCTCCATTCTTATATCTCAAATCTGTAACTGTTATTCATCTTGCAGGCCATTTTGGGGACATAATAAATACATAGGGAAACGAAATTTGTAAGACAGCAGCATACTTTGTTTTCAAAACAACTAAGGAAATGCTGTAATTCCCAAGTATGATGACATTCTAGCTGAAAAAACAACATACTGTCAATCTGGAAAAGCACTGCTGGCAAAAAGCTGTTTCCCACATTTTTAAAGTACCACTTCTCTTTTTCAATCATTTGTCAATATGATTTAGTCAAACAGATGCCCCTCTGAAAAGCACATCTTCTCAGCATCATCCATTTGATTTATGCAGAAGGAAATTTATTCTGAAGAGTGTCACAAATAAAAACAAATAGTAACAGTTATATCTTTGCTCCACGAGCGATACCCACATAATGTCAATGGAGGCAGGAACATATCAAAGTAAAAACACAAGGCAGATGAAAATCCATTTCTAGGTTTTTCTATACTTTCAGTGCTGTATGTGAATGATCTTTATGACAGAACACAAATCTAGACCACACACCTTTGTTTTGTTCTTATACACTGCTACTATCCTAGAAATTCAGGACCTTTCAAATATGAACCAAACAGACTTCACATGAGAGGAAGTCATTCCAGAAAAACAACTAAAACTAGGATTCTGCTCTCACAGGCATCTTTAGGATTTTATTTGCCCTGCTTTACGCCAATTTTTTTTTTTTTTTTTTGGAGGGAGAAGGTGGGCAGCGTTGCAAAAGATGACAAGTTCTTAAGCAATTCACTTGGACAAAATTACAAGACAACATTTCAACAATTTCCCACTAAAAAAAATGTCAACAAAAGGAATATTCCAGTAAATCATATTTATTTAATCAAATCAGTATTTTATTTTTTTTTTACCAGCTCCTATCATTAAGAAAGACAAAAACTAGCAGTTTAGGGATCACACACATTCCTATCACTCATTACCATGGTAAATTGGTGCCTCATTTAGCTTATCAAAGAGCACCTCAACAAAAAAAACACAGCATGTTTATCATGTGAGCTGTCAATCCAAAATGACATCAGGAAAGGAACATCACTAATATTCCTGTTGCCCATATCTGAAGGCTAATACATTGGTTCTTACCAGCTCCTGGGTTACGAGGCTTCAGCACATCAGCACTCTGACAGCTTGCAGTGGTGGGCTGAGGAGCTAAATTTTATTAAAATTCATTTGCCAAAGCACAAAGCACTCAGAGTACAGTCCTGACCCCCGTGGGGTCCCACAGGGTAGGACCCACACAGCAGCCACTGCTGCCAAAGCATATTCTGGGAAGCTGGCACCTTTCAACCACACCGTTTTATCTTCCTCTTTTTTCCCCATCTCAGCCCCAAGGACCCTTATCAATTTGCCCTGTGCAATTCATGTCACTCTTTTTATCAAGTAGTTTAGAATTAATCTCCTACAGAAACAAGCTTACAATTCCTTCTCATAAGATAGGTTTTTAGCATCTCAAATAATTTGTTCTACTTCCACGGTAGTACTACCATGAAAGTTCTACTTCTATGGTCAGTTCTCCTTCCTTCCCTCAAAGGAATAAACATAAAAATTCTTTCCAATGGTGAAACACAACACATTCCAGGAATTTAAAAAAAATAAATAAATAGACATGGTTCTGAAGAGGAAAAAATTGCTGATCTCTAGGATGGAAATCTTTCCAGTAGGAGACCACCACAAACAGTTTCAAAAAACATCATGTTTTTATCCTGAAAACCAGACTGCATTTCTCAGTGCTGGCAAAACCATTCATTAATACATGTTTTCATATGACACTGGATCTTCTGGAAAACTTTCAGGGGAAAGGCAAGCTAAACTAGCTTTCCCCAGCTTGTGGTACTCAGAGGAATTAAGATTCAGACACAACTCATCAGAGCAGTGACTTCTGGACTTCAAAAATCACTGCATCATGGTTCGTCCCTGAGATCACTTTCAACCTGAATTAATTTATTGTTGTATATTTTCAACATTTCAGTTTAGAGTAGGGGGGGGAACCAAACCACAATAGTATTTTTCTGATAGTGTTTTGTCAAAAAGGAATCCTCCAGCCTGTTAATGTAGCAAACATTGTTTCACAAACTTCCAAATCAAATTAAATCTCAAAAAGTTTGTATCCCAAATGGAAGGATCACTTTGAAGGATATTACCAATCTGAATTTAAAATTTAAAGTATTTTTTTTAATGCTTGTTGCAGGCTAAATACTTCAGAAGGCATAATGAAGACCTAGCACTTCATTTTCAAGTTCTCATCCTAAAGAAAGCTAACAAAGACATTCTGATAAAGCACAAGACAAATCAACAAAAGGAACTACTTGTATCATCATATCTCCTTCTCCTCAATGACCCTGTATGACCATAACACATTTCAGGGTAGTTTTGATAAGTTCCTCCCCACTGGAAGAATTAGTCAGAAAACCCCTTGTCTTCATGCCTGTGGGACTGAAGCTTCTGACCTCAAGCAATGGTCTGTTTCTCCAGGCAACGTGACAAAAGTGTTATCAGCACTTGTGTAAGATGCCAAAGTTTCCCATGTCATCTACATCAGAGATGTCTTCATGTCACTTTTCACAAATTGTCAGGACACTTCTGTAACCCACTGATTTCCCGGAGTTTCTGAAATCTTAACACTTCTCAATACCAAGGAACATACTTAGACATCAACAGGCTGTCAAGGAAAGTATGTACTTTACAGACACTCACCTTAGAGTTGAGTTCCAGCTCAAGAGTGAAACATCAGTCCCTCCCCTGTTGCAGACTGAGAGGTGTCGGCCAAAAGGTATCCCTGCTCTACATACTTTCAGATACTACCATCTGTCACTCAAGGCTCAGGATGCTGGAGCACAGGTACGCTGCACACGCTTCATCACCTCTGCCTGTACACTCCACAAACCCTTTGCATTTTGCTTCTCACAGATTACACAGCTCCCTACAGCATCCCCTTCACAATCGAGCAGTTTGTTTCTTCTTCCCCTTCCTGACAAGACAGGTTCAGTCTTATCCTCTAGAACTAGAAACCTATGGTAGTGCTAAAAAACAAAGCACAGCAAAAAGTAAGGTTTTCACCTCCTTGTCTCAATCTGAACCACAGGCTACTGAGAAATGTTAAGACTTCAGGGTCCAGCCTTAGAAGGGATTGCTAGAGATGGTTCAGGTTTGAATTTAAAGCTGTGGCTAAGGCTGCATCTACCCTATCATTTATTTCTGAAGTTGCAGTGCAGTTCTGAAGCAAATCTCCCAGTATTCCCAACGTGCCATCAGTTGGTTTGATTTGCAGACCAGTTTCAATGCACCTGAGCTACATTCCTTTTAGAAGAAACTCCAACAGAAGCTCACATCCAGATGCACAGCAAAGGCACTCCAGCCACTGATGGTATCACAAAATCACAGAACCATCTAGGTTGGAAAACACCTTTTAAGATCATCAAGTCCAATTGTAAACCTAGCACTACCAAGTCCACCACTAAACCATGCTCCTAAGTGCCACATCTACCCATCTTTTAAATACCTCCAGAGATGGTAACTCAACCACTTCCTTTAGCAGCCTCTTCCAATGCTTGATAACCCTTTCAGTGCAGAATTTTTTCCTAGTATCCAGTCTAAACTTCTCCTTGTGCAACTTGAGGCCATTTCCTTTCATCCTATCACTTGTCACTCCAAAGTCATCAAAGCAATGAGTGGGTATTTGGATGGCTTCAAGCCATATAAATAATAAACATGTGCAATCCAGACCACCAGAAAAAAAAACCCTAGCGAAAAGTGCACCCCAAAGGGCCTCAGCATCAACTTTTGAACTTCTGATTCTCTCTTCCAAAAATCCAAATGACATCCATCGTAATACACTGATTCTTTCAGACCTCTATGTCAGTATGGTATCAGACTGGCTCATCCAGTTTCTTACCAGACATATTCATATACCAATTCTCTACCTCAGTTCTAATGACCAAAATTTGCCCAGAACTCCAGTAAAAGTCACATCACTTACCAGGCCATTGCAAGTGCTGATCGCTGCTGTCCCACTCCCAGAACCTGGCTGCAACACTGTGCCAGTGAAGTGGCAAGGAACTCCCACGCGAGTTGCAATCTTCGCACTAGTGTGGTTGCCATGTCGCCTTTCTACTATGTAGTTATGGGAAAGAAATCCCACGTGGACAGTCAAGTTAAAAAACAGATCCTTCTCCTCGTAGTTAATTTTGTAATACACCACATTTTCCTCTTTGCTGAGATCTCTCTTCTTCCTTGTGTTTGAGATGTGATGGTGTAAATTAAAAGAAAGAAAATGCCCGCTTGCATCTACTCTTGCTGGATCAACCACATGGTATTCCGGCAATGTCTTGATAAATTGCTCTGAGAGGAAGGGGAAAAAAAAGAAGCAAAGCTAGGGTGAGTGCTAGCCTGTTCAGATCTCACATAAATTAAAGGGAAACTCAAAAGTGACAGCAATTCACCACACCATCCTACCAACACAAAAGCAGGCAGTGCACAGACCAACATGCAACACAATCATCATTTGGGCTTTCCACTCTTCCATTATAACATGTAATTTAGAAGTTAAACATTCTTCTTTTCAAGTATTTTGTCACCATTCATATAAAGGATTGACTGTCCCACACAACCCCCTTCCCAATACCACAAGAGCCAGGAACCCTCTCAGTCCTGGGTTCCAAGCACAAAATGCTCTGATCAAGGAGATCAGCCTCACACATCCAGAAAGCTGACTATCTGAAAAGGAGGAGACAGAGCCTTAAAAACACACATGGGTGAAGAGAACACTCCTAACTGTCTTGATGGGCTGTAGCAAGAGCACTTCAGCTTTAGCAGATGTTGCAGCCCTTTTGTATAAGGGGTTCCAGCCAGGGTCAGATTGGACATCTTAACACTTGTCAGGATCTAGCAGGGGTAGAAAGCGTTACTGGCATTCTTGTCTCCTGCTATGATACAGAACAAACAACTCCCGTCTCAATTTTTTTTTTTTAATTTAGTGTAAAAGTCAAAAGCCCCAAGCAAATAACATAAATTCACGTAAAACACAGTTCCTAAGAACTCATACCCTAAGGGTCAGAGGTCAGATCTTTTGCCAGCATACTTGACTTCAGCCCAAGAAATCACAGTCTGAACATATTTCATCAAAAATAAATTGTGAGGATAAATGTCATTCCAGTTCCTCTTTACCTAGGGCTGTTCTTCATTCCCAAAGTCCCAGCCACTCACAGATGAAGTGATTACGCTTCACTCATTAATTGCCTCAAAGGCAATTTACCCCTCCTCAGGACTGGTAAGACAGTCCTCCTAGAGACACTTCGCTCTCCCCTGCCTGCACCTTCAAAGCCACACAGGATAAATCATGCCCAGACAGACAGCTGTCTGGATTCATCCCCTTTGGGAAGGAACATATCTCCTTTGTCCTCATTAGCTGCACTTATAAGACCTGGCTGCTTGTGTTTCCTCAGGCTATGGACCCTTGAGACACGTGCAATACTCCAAATTCAAAAAAAAAGCCACCAAAAAACCCACAAAAAAACCTCCACAAAAACCCTACTTCCCAGCATATATACAAAACTACATGAGAAATTTGGCCTTGTCTCAGTAGTATCTTTATTTCACAAGCTAGCTTATTCTCACACACAACAGATTTCTTTGTACACAAGCCTACAATGACTTTGTGCCTTTGCAGGACAAGTCACAGCAGTGGGCTTTCGTGTCTCCACAGTGGCAAGTCTTGGGAGAGACTTAACACCTAGTACAAGTTCTGAGAGACATCTCATGGCCTTGTCCACATAAGCACAGCAGGGACCAAGACATTAAAAACTCAGTCCACATCTTCATGTCTGCAGTTTACAGAGCCTATAGACAGCACAGAAGGCACCAGCTGCCTGACAATTTAGCAGTTGAAGCTATACTGAGGTCCTCCCTTCCTCACGCTCCAGGGTGAAGCAAAAAAATGGGCAGGGGGAAGAGAGGAAATACACCCAAAAATATGGCTTACCTGCAGAAGCTGAACTATAAGACTTCCAGGAAGTCCCACATCCCATATTGTGCTAGCAAAGACAGGCTACCAGAGAATGCTGCAAGACCAGGTCCCCATTTCTCTGGTTTTCAGCACAACTCATGAAATAATCAAATTAAATGCCTGAAGGAAAACTTACACATTTGCTGTCACTGTGCGATTTGCCTGTGCTTGATGTCTTGAGTTTAATTTGTTGTGGCTTAACTGTTAAGCTCTGTGCAAGACCAAAGACTTGCAGTTTTGGACTTCAGACTACTCATGGAAGTTTTTAATTTCACCACTACAGTAATTAGTGTGTAGAGGTTAAGACAAATGAGACATCATCATCAGTAAAACAGAAAATAATGCCTAAGCATCTGACGGCAGCAGGATTATCAAAGCAGAGAAGTCTAACTTCTTCCATCCACTCCTCTAAATAGACATTTCTGAATGCTAGTCACTGGAGAGGGGAATTATGCTGCAATAATAATATGCTGTACTATAACTGCAGAAATAAATTATTAAAAAGTTTCCAAAAGACCAGAGGGAATAAGATTACAACACAACAAAATTTAACAAGGTGAGGCTAAAGATAACTTCTGCAAGTAATCTTTATTAGTTTTGTCTAGACTGTTGGGTAGAGGTTAGCAAAGGCAATCCTACCAGTAACATAACAATTTACTGAGCTCCACATCAAGGTTAACACACCACTTACCTTTCTAGCTGGAGAAGAGTCTAAAATAAAGACAGGAGGTACAATTTTGGTGATACCTTTCTGCCCTTCTAAGAAAGAGTAACACTCAACTAGAAGGCAGAGAAAACGGAGTAACTTAATACATGCAGCCCACACTGCACCAGAATAAGGGTTGTATTCGTCAATATTGACTGACTCAGTTTTCCTAACGTAATAATTAATTCATATTACAACACCACAGGTTCCCATAAAACTTAGTGCCAGCAACCATTAATCAGAGGGAATCTATCCCAGCGCCACTGACAAGCATTGGACGTGGCATGTCACAGTGTCCTTCTTCTTGGACACCTAGAATACTCTCTGATACAGGGAGGCACTATGTGTCTAGTGGCACTATGCAGGATTTACAGGCCAGGAAAGGGAAGACTTCCCTGGTCAGCTTGTGTAGCTCCAGAGAATGATCCATCCCTCCCCAGCTGCAGCCTGAGCACGTGAGCTTGCATCGGTGCTGCCAGCAAGACCAAAACATCACACCGAGCAGGACATGTTCAAGTCAGTACTTTGCCTTGCAATCACGCTGTTTGCACAGGCCCTTCTGGGCACACAGAATGAGCACGGCTCAGGACATTCACACTTGACAAGTCTAAGAATTGTTTAAGTTGTTGGAAAAACCTTCCCCACAGACCCTCCTAATTCCGCATGATTGAAAACATCTGACAATATTCAAAACCACGGCTATCTGCTCTGCTCATCTGGACTCAAACTCACCACACATGGCAGAGCGCTGCCTAACTGTGTGGCTGTACACAAAGTGAGCAAACTAGGATAAAGTCTGTCACACAGGACAGGAAACACACAATTTATTTTAGACAGATAACGTGTTTTCTGACAAAACGCCTTTAAAATGTCACACATCATCATTTGCCATTGTTTCCTCTCCATCTTTGTAGTTCACCTACATCTGCCCCTCAGACTCTCTCTGGCTTCTTTTCAAATGATTCCTTGGGATAGGAAACAGCATTGCTCATCTCTAGAGGAAATGTCTTCCAAAACCAAAGAAAGGCTCTGTACCCAGGCAACATTCTGATCTCTGAAGCCCCAACGCAGGGAGCAGGCCTTCGACATTCAGCAAGGGCATCCTTAACTGTCCCATCTACCACACTCATCATGGATGTGGAGGGAGCACAACACTGCGAGATACAAATTTTAGTCCTTCACACTTAGCACTGCATTCAATCTTTCTTTGAAAAAAAATTGACCAATTTTGAACTGGCCCTTTATACAAAGGCCAGCATACAAAATATATATATTCTAAAAGTCTTGGAAAAGCCTAGGGTTTTCATGCCTAGGAAGTTAAATTAACTCTACATTCATTTACAAATGCCTGACAATTAAACACCAACTACATGGTAACAGAGCCATCCCTGTTCTGTCTCATGTAGAGTCACAGAAATGCAATTATTGTTTGCATTCACTTTAAATGAATCCACAAGGAACTAACTTCAGGGTAACTGTTCATTTTTCAGACAGCTTACTTAAACCACTTTGCCTTTCCACTACCCCTGAGGGGCACAGAAGATTCTCTTCTCTGTGTTCAAGCTCTCCCACTGACAGCACCACAGCTGTTGATTGCATTAGGAAGGTTTTCAGGAAGCAAAATTTCCTCTTACACTTTCGGGTCTCCCACCACCAGGCAGAGTGTTCCAGCTAGTCATAATTTTTCTCTCTCGGGAGCTGCTTCTCTGATTTTCCTTAAACAGGCAACAGGATAAAATTCCTGAGTTAACTCCCCCAGGGAGGCATGCAGCCAGTACCAAGTGGGGGAATTAAGTTAATCCACCTGGGAGAGCAGCTTCAAGAGACTCCTCCTGCAGTCGAAGCCTCACTTTTAGAAGTGGTAAATTAGTATGAATATCAGTACTAATATGAATTTCATATGAATACGAAAAACTCACAGTGGGTTTTGTACCCTGGTATAACACCAATCCTTCCGTAGTCTGTGCTGCTGCAGCACAGAAGTGATCGTTTAAAAAAATATAAAAATCAGGAAACTTTCTCAGTTTAGTAGTGCAAAACGATTCTGGTATTTAGAGAGATGCCTCTTAACGAGGGAGATGAGGAAAAAGCAGGATTTAGCAATGCCTTGATCTGCACAGGGCAGCTCGATGATTTCCAGAAAGCAGCGGGGAGGCACACGGGAGCTGCGCGCTCTCCCCGCAAAACGTTAAAGCCCGGAGCAGCCGGACC
>NW_010318302.1:105689-109212 GCF_000700745.2 Antrostomus carolinensis | reverse complement strand
TTTTTTTTTTTTTAATTTTACTGTTAATACAGAATTAAAATTTCTTCCTTTTGTCTTATTTTTCTTTTTCAATATTTCAACAGCATAAAAAATTACTGTGAATATTATTTAAACTGCATTACTGTTTTATAAATACGATATTCCATTTTTTCCAATTGATTTTTTATAAAAACAAAATATAGTAAGCTTGTGTTTTGCAGATATATTTTTGCACATATTCATTTGAAAGGTTATAATTGCCTACAAAGACAAAATCCAATAGGAATTATATTTACTGCTCTATGATAAAATCCAGAAGTTAAATGTAATACGAAGTGATAGCTGGGATTCTTTTCGGTTTTACTATGCACTGAAATTCAAAAATGTATCTTTCTTGCTTGTAAAAGGCATTATTTTGGTAGCCTACTCTTGGTTGTACCAGAGGAAGTGCATTGTTTTAAATGTATAACATTGACTTCATACTAGTATTCTTCATAAAATATTTTTTTGCAACTTTTTGTTTTGCCTCTCATAACATGGTCCACATTCAGAATTAGTGGTGTGGATTTCCTTAGTGTTCAGGAAAATATATATATATCTATTGAAGTCAATTAAAAGTAAACAGTGTTATTGAGGTAATGAGGCAGTGTCATTTTACTGTCATTTGCAGGATGGTTACATGGTAAATCTAGTAAAAGAAAAAAGACCAACTACTTCGAATATGAGTCTAGTAGGGAATGAATTACTATTCAGTTTAAATGAAGCAAGAGCCAAAGGACAGGCAAACTGGTCAAACATGGGCATACTTTGAAAGACTTTTTCTTGCAAAAACAACATGCAAAGCAGTTAAGACTTCATTATATTCATGGACATGTGGGGAAGTTTTTTGTTTTCCATACACTTTATAATTTCCTTTCTGAAAGTACGTAAAGAGCACACCATTTAAATTTCATTGCTGTAAAAGCAGATTGTTCCTTTACTTAGCCGACGTAAGTAAAAGTAACCTGTGTGACCTCAGCTCTCTGGCTTTTATGGAACAATAATTATTTTCTGACAGAACCAGTTTGCAGTGTTTTCATAAATCCACCACAAAGAAAAATTGTATGTCATCTTGGTGTTATTATATCCATCACTGGCTGCCCATTTGTTGTGGAGTGTCTGCTGTGACATAGGGCTGTGACTCTGTTTGGCTGTAATAGATTGCCTGTAGTGCATTCAGTGACTCTGGTACCTGTTGCTGGTTCTTTTTCCAGGTCAACTGGCTGCAGGTACATGTGAGATTGTTACTTTGGACAGAGATAGCAGTCAGCCCCGAAGGACTATAGCCCGACAAACAGCTCGCTGTGCATGTAAAAAAGGACAGATTGCCGGTACAACAAGAGCAAGGCCAGCCTGTGTTGATGGTAAGAAGCAAAGATCTATTCAAATCAGTTTCTGCCAATACAAGAGTGGTGTGAACTGGTAGTGTCTCATAAAAAAATAAAAACTCTACAGAAGAAATTTTCATGTCTCCCAACTAGCAATGGTAATACCATTGAAATCCCTCAAAAGGGTGATACTGACTAATAGTATAGAGATTTCCATTACAAATTTTAAATTGGAATTTTCACTTTTATTTTATCTTGATATGCAGTTGAATGTTAATGGCATGGTGCTGTTATATTTTGCATGTGATGATAGGATCAGCAGTGAAATGGCATTCTTTTTTCCCTTACTTTTTATTCCCTATAACACTAAAAAAAAACAGTGCAGAAGAGCCTCAAAGGCTTTATACCACTGGGAAGTTTATGTGACTACTCCTGTGTGATAGTTAATGTTGAAGAAAACACTGATACTATAGTTGGACTGTAGTATCTGAATATACCTCACATGTCCAATATTCATTCTCTCATTAAAATGATTTTTCTGTATGAATCACTGCAGATGCAGTGATGGCACGCAGCTGGAAAACTGATGACTTACAGGGAGATACAAAAATATTCCACTTTGAAATAATTTTTTGAGACAAATGAAATTCTGTATTACAGCTAAATAAGACGTTAACAATGGGACAATCTTCAATACAGGTTTACCAGTGCAAGGCTATTAGCAGACATTCATATTAAAAATAAAATTGGAGACATTAAAAATGGTTGATGCAAAATGGTATATTTTGATCTAGGCTCAGTTAAGTAAAAAGATGCTTATATATAGAAGTACAGTAAATTCACAGATTGCCTTTGAATACTGACTAGTTTGAGTCCTGAAATAAAAATATCACTGAGAATACCCCACTGTTTCCTCAGAATTTGGTCTTACTAGTCATTATCAAAGAAGACAGCTCAAAGGAGATTTCAGAGCCTACCCACAAAGCTAAATATAGAACATCATGCACATTCTATTTTTGCATTTTCCTTTCACCATTTTTGGTACTCTGTAAGAATGTTTCTTAGCTGTTTCTTTTGTAATGTGATACTATATCCAGTAATTCTCTTCTTTCCTATTTTATTATAAGATCATAACACTTAATTGCTTAAGAAATTATTAATTTTATTATATCATTTATAGTTGTAACTTCAGCAAAAATGCTTGTTAGCAATTAATAAAATCAACATATGTTTCCCATTTTAAAACAGCAAAGTTCTAAAGGAAAATACAAGTTTTGCATCATCTGATGGGAACTAAACACAGTTTTTCCTCAGTCAGTTATGGACCATGGTGAGATTCATTTGCTGTAACTTGAGCATCCAAAATTCGTTGTCTACCCTGTTAACTTCAGTTTTTCTTTATACCCAATGGAGAACAAATGACACCTTCTCAGAGTAATTTATCTCATCCTGAATGCCTAAGATGAATCAGGTGTAGCACTCTCTGGTACTCACTGTTTCTTTGCCTTGCCTTAAGGTACTTGTGGTGATGAAGCTTTAGATAACTAGAGTGTATGCGTCAGTAAGAAGACATGCCTACACCTCATCCTCCAGTTGCTATAGTAGCTTAGTTTCCAAATATGAAAGGTTTGAGGACATTTAATATTCAAAAATATCTATCTATTTATTTATTGTGAACTGATGAAGAAGGGCTATTTTAAAATCTGCTGTTGCTTTCAATATTCTTGATAATAATTTTATGAAAACAAAACACTGGATGTCAAGATCTACGGTTAGGTATTGTGTAATCAGAGAAGGTTCTTTATGTAATACTCCACATTTGAAAAACATATGGGAAGTTCATTAGTTGAAAAATAGAGCTTCTCATTAACTTATGTGTCCAAGTATTGTCATTCATTTTTAAAGCTTTTCTACATGTTTCTAATAAGATCTAACAACACATTTCTTTATTATTATTTTGTGAAATGTTTATAGTTAGAATGTTGAGCCCTTTGCTAAGAATGAGAACTACAGGATGTGTAGGACATGCTACTTCACTTTGCTGGACACTGTTAGGGATGGTTTGTAATCAAAGCTCAAAAAGGTTAATGCTGCCTAGAACTGTATATCAGGTTTCCAGATTAAAAAGAAGCCACAAGCCAAATCTTTGATCTGTAGGTTTTATTCTTGAATGAAGT
>NW_010318302.1:102112-105642 GCF_000700745.2 Antrostomus carolinensis | reverse complement strand
AGATAAATGAGCACTTTGTCTTGTCTCTAAACTGCTGCTTGCAAATAAATCTGACACATAAACTGACCACTGACTAACAAGTATCCATCTGTGAATTTACCAGGCTCATTGTTTAAAGAATACACACAAAATTTTTCTGTACTGTTTATTCATTTCTAGAATAGTTTTTCAAACACAGCAACTAAATACTTTCTTCTGGACATGAAATCTACATAATATTATGTCTGAGAAAAGCTATAGTAAGTCAGATACTGCTGATTTAGGAATGCAACAACCAAACTTTAAAAAAAAAAATAAAAAAATTTAAAAGGGTATTTTCACATATGGAAATCTTCCATCTAGCAGATATTCCATCCACTTTTTTCTAATAAATCCCATTTTCCAAACAAATAAATCCTCTCTGAGCTTTCTTAAACAGGACATAGAGTGAGGTTTTGCATATTTTCTTTATTTATAGTATATTTGATATTAAAAACATAATTACTATTTGAGATTTAATTTCTGATTTCAAAAAGAAAAAAATCTAATGGTACAGTGGTTTGTTTGTTTTTGTTTTTTTCTTTTTCATGCTAGTTTGCTTTCCAAAGGTTGTTTCTTTTAATTTTATTCTTTATATAGTCTTGATTTTATTTAGATTATTTTTGAAGTAAAGGGAGTAGAATTAGACCTTAAACTTTTAATAATTAATGCAAAATCATTTGTGAAGGAAGCAGGCATAGTAAGTGTGACCTGCTAACCTACTACCAAGAAAACGTTAGCTGACAATTGTGTTACAGCTTCTGGCAAGAGTGTTTTGAAGATTCTATACCAAAGCTGGTAATTTTTACAATCATAAAATGCATCGTTTTGTATCTGGCTAACATATGTTCATTATTTAATACAGAGAAGTGCCTTAGAATATATTCAGTTATGCTGTAGATTTCTTGGAGCTCTGAAATGCAAGTGTCAATTATTGTAGCAAAAAGTGTAAGTAATTTAAGGGCCCTTAAACCTCACAAGCATTGTCTGAGATTGCACTTGTCAACGTAGCTCTTAAAGTCCTGAGCTGATTACCAAAATCTACTCCAGTTTCCACTGCTAAATCAGCCAAGGTCTTTTCCTAAGAAATGAAAGGCAGTATATGTCAGTTAGATAAAACTGGAATTCTTAAAAATAAAAATGCAGTGGTTAAGGCTTGGTCTGAGCAGAGCATGAAGAACAGAGATTTTCTTGAAATGTTTCCCTGTGATGGAAAGTGCTGATTTACTCTTTATTTATTTTTTTTCCTAGCAGTCTTTAAGTATGGCAGATTGCTAATGTAATCTGAAAAAAATGGCATCAATATTCACTCTGATTTCAAGCGTGATTTAGTGTAGATTGCTTCATTCCTAGACCCACAGAGTCATAATGTGTGTTTGGTATGGTTGGTTGTGATGTAATTTTTATTCATGAATGTAGGTTTTGTGCAATTATGACAGTAGTTTCCCTGCACTTTTAGTTGTATTATTATTATTATTTACAACTAGCATTCCCTTGTCCCTTTTTTGAGATCAAATTCCATGGCAATGACCTCAGTTGCATTACTTTGATAAGATATTATATTTCAACATAGCATCTGGTTTATCACCAGAGTAATTTCCCTGTGTGTCAGTCAAGCTTCATCAGTTTTTTAAGATGGAACCTGTGAGAGATTGGAAGATAGCAATTCTCTATTTTTGTCCAGTACCTTCACTAATTTAAACTTGTTTAAAAGCCAGTGACAAGTCTCTGATAACAGTGTGTGTACCCATGCACCCATGATTTGCGTTCTTTCACAAGAATTGTGTCTATCTAAAAATAAAATTTGTTATGCTGAAGCGTTTCATAGAATAAAAGTATATTAACCTGAGAAGAGTGAGATGAACATTTCAATATTCAATAGATTACAGTAATTCTGTCCAATATGTATTTATAGCTCAAAAATAAACATCAATTTTCTCCAGAAAATAGAAACAGCTGATGAGAGAAAAAGTGGTTTGAGAGAAGTGGTTTAATTGCTTGAGAAAATTAGAATGGCAATCTTTAATTTATTTACCTGAATTCTGTGATTAGAAGATTCTCATGCTCTGGATTTGAGTTCTGGCTAATTTTATGTTGTCAAAGTGCTATACGAAATCCCTGGACATTGATCCCGATATCCAAAATTCCTAAATTTGGAATAACTGGAGCTCAGGTAACTGAATTCAAAGTGTTCAGACATTTTATGTTGTCAGTCAAAGTTGTTTCTGTTTTGTTTTTTTGCTTTTTAATGAGTTTTAATAAAGTTTCAATTCTTTTGTAGGGATTATAACAATATTATTTTCTATAGAATCTTAGTTGGTATAATTTCTTCATACATTATGATTAACATGCTTTTCAGTTGGCATTGATTGATTTTGTTTAACACAGAAACACAGGATCCACAAGGAAGGCACATTAGTTTTGATCAATAATTCTCTACTCTTCTCATTATCTCTAGGAGTCTACGGGGAGGTGTAGGGGTCAGAACTGATCATTAATAGAATCCTAGGTCACGCACTTGTAACAAAACTGTCTAATACCTGGAAAGCTTCATCATTCTAAAGCGTCTTAACCATACTAGGAAAGGGAAAAGAAAAAAAAAAAAAAAAGAGGACTATAATGATTTTCAGAAATGCAAATTTTAGCTTTTACATTTAGAACATTTCATGTTTGTTAGTGTGCTGTTTATTTTATCCTGGTTTTATTGAAGATATTTCCTCTCTGTAAATATTATACATTTAACTTTGTTTCATTTAAGATACGTCAATTTGAAACAAGTAAAACCAAAAGACAAAGCAAGGTGGATATGAAATTAAAAGGGGACTGAATAATACTATGTAGACATTTTGCTGGACCAGAAGCAGCGTATTGTATAGTGTGGAAGAGTTAAGTCTAGGGGGAAAGTGGAACTTTTGGCCATGAAAATGTTCAGAGGACTGGAATGCCTCTCCTGTGAAGAAAGGCTGAGAGAGTTGGGCTTGTTCATTCTGGAGAAGAGAAGGCTTTGGGGAGATTTTATTGAAGCCTTTCAATATATGAAGGCTTATAAGAAAGACAAAGGAAACCTTTTTAACAAGGCCTGTAGTGACAGGACAAGGGACAATGTTTTTCCACTAAAAGAGGGTAGATTTAGGTTGGACATAAAGAATAAACTTTTTACGATGAGGGTGGTGAGACAGATGTGTTGGAACAGGTTGTTCCTTGAACAGTGAGAAGTTGTGGATGCACCCTCTCTGGAAGTGTTCAAGGTCAGGTTGGATGAGGCTTTGAGCCACCTGATTGAGTGGAAGATGTCCTTGCCCATGGCAGGAGGATTGGACTAGATGATCTCTAAAGCTCCCTTCCAATCCAAACCATCATTATGATTTTATTGGGCTATTTGACCCTGGGCAAATGTTACCATTACGGTGGTAGCAAAACCACTGGCTATTTTGCTAGGTAGTTATGAAGTTAAACAGGTCAGAACATGTATTTAGCTTTCCTTGTTGCTCTACCTGAGGGATTGGAAAGAG
>NW_010318302.1:93294-101985 GCF_000700745.2 Antrostomus carolinensis | reverse complement strand
GCTTTAAAATGGAGAATATTTTCCTGTAAAGAACATTTTGTAAAAAGTATCCTAATAAAATTCTGCTGGTTCCCTGGGGTCTGAAAGAGAGTATCATCCATTTTCTGTTTTTCCTTTCTGTATTTGCATAGAGAGCCCAGGTATCAAAAAACATTGTCCATACTAACATTTCAGTTGTGGAATCACAGAAGAGGTTAGAACCATCTTAAAGTTTTGAAGATTCAGGTGTGCTAAGCAGTTGAACTCACTGAGTGGCCAGTGTGTACAGGAGACTGTGTACAGGAGACTTTCTGTCTAGCACCTCTGAAAATTAAATCTTTAATTTTTAAGTACTTAATAATATTACTGAGTGAGAGGCCACATGGAATAGTAAAGAAATGTGTATGTGATGGTTTAATATTTGCCTGGGAATATTCTGACTGTGATCATGAGTTTAATTTCCAAAGAATAATGCAGGTTTGTTCATAATCAGGGCTTCTAAACCATCCTAAAACTTGTTCACCAGTGGTCATATTTGATCCTGCATATGTTACTGGTAATATGTAATAATGCACTACAATATTAAAATATATTTTAAGGAATTGAATAAATAATATTTAGGTCATTGCTTATATATTCTTTTTTTAAGTTTTAGTATGCCTTCTTAAGCCTTGGCAGTGTCAGAGGTGCTGATCTCCTTTCTCTGGTGACCAGTGGTGGGACACGAGAGAATGGAATGAAGCTGCATTAGGGGAAGTTCAGACTGGACAGGGAAAAGGTTCTTCACTGAGAGGCTGATCAGTTGCTGGAACAAGCTTCCCAGGGAAGCAGTCACAACACCAAACTTGTCAGAGTTCAAGGAACATCCAGTTGATGCTCTTAGTAATGTGATTTATTGTTAGGTCATCCTGTGAGGAGCAGGGAGTTGGACTAGATGATTCTTATGGGTCCCTTCTAACTTGAGTTATTCTATGATTCTATGACTGGATGTGGCATAAAGATGCAGACCAAGATTTTACATAATGCTAGTGTTTTCTACAGAATAATTAATTCTTCAGCAGTCAGGTAGTAGACAGTGAGTACCGATCACAGCTTGAAAGTCAGGCCCAGTCCAGATTTATGGGTTCTCAGGCTAAGAAACTTTTTTTTTTTTTTTTGGCAGAGATCAGCTGCTTCCTAAGGGCAAGCAGATCTATAGATCTCCTTCCATGATCTAAGAATGTTTATGGAGTAAGAAATCAGGGATGTAGAGGAATTAGGTTTAAATAAGTATGTAGCAAATCGGCAGATTGTTTCCTACAAGATTCTGAAGGATTACACGCCACAGATTTAAAGGGAACACTTTGGATATATAAGGGAAATAGATCTGGGATAAGTGTAAATAAAATGTAATTGAAGATAAAATGCTTTTCTAAGCCTTGTACTTATAACAGAGTGACCAAACTGAAATTACTTTTCACTCATAAACATCCTCCTTGGAGGTTAAACCTGGCATCAGTACACCATTTCAGGTTAAGTGATGGCTGTCTTTCTAAATTATAGTGCAGGGAAATATTTAGGAAAGCAGAATTTAATTATGTTATTTGGAAGGTGTCCAGGAACCAGGGGTTAACTCTGGTACAGTTGCAAAGAGTGCTGAGAGAACTTTAATTGCCTCTAAAGCTTAGTGCTTTGCTTTCACATTTCATCTGAAAGACAACACCTTCAGCCTCCCCGTGTTTCACTGGACGCATTAGTTCATCAATGCTAACAGCATTGTTTCCTCTAGTTCCTTGACGCTCCTGAGCAGTCACCCATGTAGTCTAATCCTCTTTCTTCTATGTGCTCTGATGGCAGTTTCAGCACAGAAAAATGGTTGGAGGTTATGTGACATTAGATTGTGGAACAATTTTCTGAGGGAGTGGCTAGAAGCCTAATTACTACAGACATTTTAAATTGAACTGGACAAAATACTAGAGAACATATTATGCATTAGCATAAGTATGCACTGCATCACTGGATAGGGTATTCTGTGCTTGATTTCTTGCGGCAGAGCATTACCAACAACCACAGCAGTCTGATTGCAGTCTGATTCATTAGCTAACTTCAGGCAATAGGTCAACATGACATTCCTAAATTCAGGAGTTTGCTCACTGTAAGCTCCCTCTGCAAACAGTGATATGAGATGGCTATGTCAGAGGTCACCTAGTGTCAATATTGGGAGTGCCTTCTGAAAGCTCCTCTGTTTTTCTCTCTTATGGGATTAAGAACAACATAGGATAATTAGCAGAGTAGTTTTTCTGCTTGAATGTAATATGTGTAAACACCTCAGGCCATCAGCTGCTCAGATTGCCTTCTGGAAGAGCCACTGTCTTCACTGATTAGAGACAGTTTAAGGAAAAAAAATGTAACATGTTTATATTACCCTCTCTGCTTGTCATCCTAGGTTCTAGTTAGCCCCAGAAGAGGGGGAAAAGACAAACTTTCAAAACTGTTCATGTGTGAAGGTGGACTTCTGTCAGGGCAACATGTTTGTCCCCAGTGAATGCAAGAGAACATAGAGTTGAGCCTTTGTAAATACCTCTACCATCAACGGGTGAGAGAAAAATATAGCTAAATGACACTTGTGGCACTATGTGAAAGCAGCACGGTCAAGGAGTACTCCCTCCTCCCACCCTGCTCCCCACTCTCCCTCCACTCCCAAATAATCTCATGAAGCACAAAGAACTATAAACAGAGAAACACTATGTTTCATGAAAGTGAATCAAGAAAGTCTGTAATATGGTTAGAAATGGCATTTTAAAACTATATACCACTTTATTTTTAACTTACTTTAGCTTTAATACCTATGATGATAGATGGTATGTCAGAAGACTCCTAGAAAATATTGCTAAATTAGTGACAATATTAATAGCACTACGACATCCAGCACCTGGAACAGAGTAGTTAATGCTAGGCATTTTCATATGCCTCTTTTCAGAATATTCTGCACAGGACTGATTCAGAGAAAATACCCTCTCTGAAGACAGAACCTTAGAAAGCTACCTATTCAAGGTGGTGCAAAGGAGTTGGATTTCCCATGCTGTTAAGGGCTGAGGTCGTGGTGCAGGAGGAAAAGAAGTGTGTGGCATTAAAGCTGTCATTTTCAATCATAAATAAACTTTAGGTATACTGTATTTTTTATTTGCATAACTTGTGTCTTACTGTTGTATTATTTCTACAGTATCACGGGAATGCAAAGTGCTTCATAAACAAATTTCATACAGTCTTAGACTGAAAGCCCTTGCAGTCTAATGACAGACTGAGTCCTTGTTTGTACAGCTGTACAAGGAAATAAGGATAAATAGATGCTTCCTTTTGTTAATTATCGAGATTGTGGGGAGTATGATAAGGAGGGAAGCCCTCCAAACTTCCTTGCGTTCTCAGATGAAGTGGAAGTGGCAAAGTGACATTTCCATCCACTTGTTTCAGAGTATTTTTTTGAGAGTTTCAGTCTTTACTCTAGTATCCTTCATAGGAGGGCATATACAGAGGACCTCTACCCTTGCTCATCCCTTTTGAGAGAGCAAGGTTAAGCCCCAATTGAATGTGAAGGAAGAGGATATACAACTAGTCAAGGTGGGACCCCAAGGATTAGGTAGGAGAGAAATGAAAAGGGATGAAGGAAAGAATTGCCTCACCTTAAGGGAGAGAAGTGATATCAGAGCTAGGCTATAGTCAGCAAGAAAAAAGGTGGTATTGTGAAAGCAGATATGGCTTTGACTTGGTGCAAGACAGGGTGATTTACTGTGAAACACTCTGATTTGAAGGGAGAGTGGCACATACAAGAAGGAAGCAGAATACATGAAATAAAGAGATGAAGTACAAAACTCAGGTAAGCCTGAAGGCGATAAGATTTTTCTTGTCCTTTACATATTTTCTAAAGCATACAAAAAGTACCTTCTGCTTATTGTTCATTCTGTGAGCTCCCATGGTAAATTCATCTTACATAAAGAAATAAACTAAGCTGGCAGTTACCAGCCTCCCTGAGTCAGACTCACCTTCCAGCCAATTAGTTCCCACTTCCATCTCTGAACTTCTTCCCACAATAGTTTATTGGTTTTTGGGGTGTTGTTGTTTTTGTTTGTTTGGTTTTTATCACTGAGGGTTGAACAGAATTAGACAATACCTTTGGTGGGCTATATGCTAACTACGAGGCACCCAATCTTCTCCCTTACACCTCATACTATCCTCCAAAGTTATTCAGCATTTCCCTGCATCCTGTGTTACACAGTGACTTTCCAACCTTCGTGCCCAGTGCCTTTACTGCACATCATAGTCCCCTTTGTTCAGTACCTTTATGCTGCTGCAGTGATGATCCTCTGCCTCTCTGACACTGCACTAAGCAGCTCTTGCTGTACATCACCAGGGCACTCAGCGCAGACCCATGTCCACACTCTCTCTGTTTTCCTGCACAATGTAAATCTCCTTCAATCCACACATCACTTTCCTACATAGTTCCCCACTAACGTTTGCTGATTCAGTGACTTGTGGAGGGGAAGATGTGGACCACAGGACCAGCAGAAGGGAAGCAGTCAGAGCTATGGGGCAGTATTGCTGAAGTGGTGGGGTTTCAGGGAAGACACTGCTAATATGGAGCATGGCAAAGACAGGAGGAGACAGCAACACAGGTACTTCATATAGAGTAGTTGGAAAGAGCTGGAAGAGGGAAGAACAAAAGACAAAAAAAAAAGAAAAAAATTGGCGACAGTGTGTCAGGGCAGTATAGAATGAAGTCAGCCCAAAGGCAAGAAGTTCCTCACTTCAACAAAGAGAAGATACAGCAGTCTAAACTGTGCATCAGAATGGAGAAATAAATTATTTTTTAGGTAGAAAAGAAGTAGTATTTTTGGAGTGTTTCAGATAAAGAATAGAAATAATATGGAGTTTGAGTTTTCAAAAAAAGAAGGAAAAGTCTATGAATTGGTTTTTTCTTCAGTTTTAGTATGATGTTTTGATGCACTTACTAGCACTGGCATTACAATAACAGCCTATGAAAAGAAAAATCACCTATTTTCTATCCAATTATGATTTTTAATGTTTTCTTTTGTTACTCTTTTGCTGTTTAGATTTTGAATATCTCCTCTAACAGTCGTACATAATTGGAAGACTCAGTCCTCCTAACCTTGAGAATAATCAGATTTATAAAAATATATTTTTAAAGTTTACTGTCTGAGCTATATGTAATAAAAATTAAAAGATTTTAAGAAGAGACCGTCTTTGGTAGCATAAATGTCTTCTACATAGAGCAGCAAGCATATTTTAATCTTCAGGCTTCAGCTTTGCATGCATTACTGAATTTTTACTTTTGCTAAGCATAAAACACCATTAGCTAAGAATACTGACCAATTCTTACCAGCTTTTTTAAAGTAAGTAGTTACCCTAGACTTAGCATTCTTGCGATAACTACCTTAGGTCCAAATACTTCAATTTTGACATAAGTTTTGAAAGTCTAATCATTATATACAAGTATAAAGCCAAGGAAAATGCCAACTTTGGAATGTGGAAAAGGAGGCTGGAGCACTGAGTGTAGACCCCAGCCTATGGGACCTGCCGATGCTGTGTACGAGCCAGACTCAGTGTCAACTGCTTACAAGCACTGACATGTCCTCTCCCTGTTTCAGTGTGCATTCATGTGCGGGTAACACCTGATGGGGTCCCTGTAGAAGGACCTGTTGCATGCCTGAGGAGCATCAGCAGTTTGTGCCCATCTGATGCTTAAGCTTCCTTGATAAGTTTAATAATGCTTCCCACAAAGCAGCTGGAACCCAGCTGTAATGTGATATGACTTTGTCAAACTGGATCAAGGATGTTCCATGTTTTAGTTAAAAATATCAAGGTTTTCTCTATGCCTTTAATCTCAGAGGACCTCAAAAACTCCCACAGGTGTCTGTTTGTCTCTTTTAATCTGTATTTTTGTACAGTCTCTATGGGAAGTTCAGATTTTCAAATGAAGACAGCTTAGTTAGTAATTTCAGTTTGAATGTTGGCAGCTCTCTATTGAAGTGGTGGGCAGCAGCCAGATAAAATGCCGAGGCATACTAGCCTCACAGTTTTGGGGCAGGAGGAGTTCGGTGTTTAGAACAGTGGGGTAGTTCTTCAATGATAGACTTTTAGTACCAGATTTCCTGAAGAGCCATTCTTAGACTCTTTATACAAAATAACTGGGTTTTACAATTTTGCATTTTTCAGACCTCAGAAGTGGAAGTCTCAGTCTGTCTGAATATTTTAAGTACTTGATCTTTGTTAATTTTGTTTCAAATCAGGCTAATTTTTTTGTGATTTCACCATCATACACTAAAAAGTGCTGTGTTGGTGCTGGCTTCCTTTACCAGTGATACAAACTGCATTATCTGTGTTTGTTGGCAGCATTGGGTACTATCTAGCACATTTTGGTGTATTCTTACAGGTAACATAAAGTCTGGCTAGTTTTGAACCTCTTTGCACATTATAGTACCCTTTTTAAAATTTATTTAGAAGCAAAATGTATATGCTGGGTATCATACTGCCTTCAGTTCTGTAGGTACTTTACATAGCATGAGATTTTATTTTGTGGTTATTATATGGTGCTTTTCAGATTTATCTCTGTTTTAATAGATATATAACTAAAGTCCTATGTATAAATATATAGTAAATATAAAATCCTTTTATATTACTATTATTATGTGGCATTAGAGTGGACACATTAGAAACTGAAAGGCCAAAACACAAAACTCTTCACTAACAATTAGCGCTTCTACTACAAAATTATTTGCCTGATCGAGGATGACTTTGCAAGTAAAAAAGTCTCTTAAGAGAGAAACTGGACAGTACTATACAAAGTAACCTATTAGTTGTAATTGTCCTAAGCTGTTAATTATACCCATGAGTGTAGTTTCCGGGATAAGCCAGAGGACTCAGGTCAGGTTCAAACCAGTGTAAGAGGCCATCCATCTATTACAATGGCTAAACTAATTTATTACGAATTAAGTGGTGCCAGTTCTTTGTGTAGGAAATTCTAAAATGACATTGTGTCCAGTGTGCAAACAAAGATTATGGAAAGGTTTCTGTACTTGAAGTAGTTTTTGCTTCTTTTTCAGATGTTGATGACTATATCTGGAACATGAACATAAGTTTAGATCCTATTATAAATGAATAAAAAAGCCTACTCAGACAGAGAGACATGATTCCTATCTTGAGATTCTTATAATTTGAGGTTCACATACTTTAACCTCTTAGTCAAATTAAGAATGCTATTGAAACTAATGAACCTGTTTCCTTGAATTTGAATTTACTGGATCAGTACTCTTTTAGATAGATATATATATATAAAAAAAGATGGAATCAATGCAGGGACAAGCTTCCCGTAAAAAGAAAGAAAGAAAGAAAGAAAGAAAGAAAGAAAGAAAGAAAGAAAGAAAGAAAGAAATTGGAGAAGAGGTTCAGAGTTGTGTATAAGATAATTTGAATTCTGAAGCTCTTTGTATCAATGGTTTCCATTTATTAACTTTTTATCACAATTGCTTTAAATAGTATACTTTTCACTGTAATCTCCTAATAGTCTACTGCAGGGTTTTATTTGGAATAGGGAGTTTTATATGGACAAATATTAATATGTGTGCACACCTATGAAACTTCTGGATGTCATCTTCTGGACTAATTTGGATGAAAAACAGAAAATAAAACCAGAAAAAAAATGTTCTTTAAACTGTGGAATTAATGAAACTTTGTTTCCTCTAGGAATGTGACCTTCACCTCTATATCCCTGCCACAGTAATACTAGATCCCTACCCACACTTCTTACTGTTCCAAGTTCACAGTAGTTTGTTTATGAAGTCATATTTCATTCCAGCAAGTTATTTCTTTCTCTCTCCTTGTGTATGTTTATGTCTGTTCTGCAAAAATACCCGGAGCTAACTAATTAAATTCTCACTTTTTCTAGCTTTTCATATAGATAGGCCTTTTATGGTGTAATTTAGGCTACGGAATTCTATGGAAGCAGCCACCTGGAGTAGCTTTTGCCATGTAGGTGAAATATACTGCACATGGGAGATACTGCAAATGGCAGTTTGTAATCTGTTGGTTCATGTAAAAAGAGGTTGCATAAAACAAGCACATAAATAAAAATAAGCACATAGAAAGACTCAAGGTAACTTTTTTTTAAAGATGTATATAAAGGTGGTGAACACTGGAGTAGCAATGATAATTTAATTTTATTATTCAAACTGGCTGTTTATGACCTTACAAAACTGCATTTCCAACTTGACTTTTAACTTTAAAAAAATTACATCTTGAGCCTCCTGGTTTGAAAAAAGTTGACAGTCTTGCTTACACTGTAATTCTGAATCATCCTATTGAAGTCTGGATGCACAGTTTTCTCAAGAGCATGTCTGTGGGTCAGATGAAAGATTTGGGGTGTAGATTCTGTTATATCCTTACTTTCATGTGGGGTGTCATGCCAGAAAGCTTTTGAATCTGGCTTAGATGATGTTGTAGCTGAAAATATTCTCTTTCAGTTATAATACTAAGAAAAACTTGAAATAATATTTCTGATTCAGTTAATGTTTTAGAAAAAAATGAATAAAGTATATAACATAAAAATATATTTTTAATTTAGTTTATTTGCTGTCAGGTTTGACAAAGATTACAGTATATTATAAAATCTTACTCAGTTTTGGTTGAAGATAAAATCATAGTTCACACTTCTTTTCAGTT
>NW_010318302.1:87769-93240 GCF_000700745.2 Antrostomus carolinensis | reverse complement strand
AAAAGATCATCTAGTCCAATCCCCCTGCCAGAGCAGGATCACCTACAGTAGGTCACACAGGAACACGCCCAGACAGGTCCTTGAATGTCTTCAGAGAAGGAGACTCCACAACCTCTCTGGGCAGCCTGTTCCAGTGCTCTGTCACTCTCACAGTGAAAAAAGTTTTTTCCTATGTTTACATGTAACCTCCTGTGCTCCAGCTTGTACCCACTGCCCCTTGTCCTACTGTTAGGCATCACTGAGAAGAGCCTTGCTCCATCCTCCTGACATTTGCCTTTTCCCTACTTTGGATTTTTTTTTATGTTTACTCTGCAATGTTAACTTAGGGGTTTTTGCTTCTTTGTTTGTTTATTTTCTTTGAGTTTGCTTATTAAAATAATGAAAAAATAGCATTAATGGGCCTTTGACCTTTAGTTTCATATCATATTATGATGATATTTAGAGGTGTGACATCCTGCTAGTGTGCTCCTGCTAGCTTCCATTTTCAACCTCATTTCTGAGTCTTGTTCAAAATTACTGAACATTACTGTAATGTGTTTTATGCAATATTTAAGATTTTAATTTTCAATTATTAAGAATATTACACGTACAAATTATATTTGCCACAGAGAAGTTGGGTTTTTTTATTTTTATTTTCCAATAACATAACATTTCTTGCTTTTCTGTTCTGGCAAACAGCTGAATAAGATATTTGAGCCTAAACAATAAACTACAGAAAAGTTGAGTATAATAGTGTTGTAAACACAGGATGTCTACTATGAAAATACATCAGCGTAGATATATACACGTAATAAGCATAAAGAAAAAAGTAAGGTAAACATATGTAAATTACAACAGTATAAAATACTTCTGGTGTCTGTGAAAGTGAGGTTTATTAAAATTATGAGAATATTAGTAAGCATGTACAATAATATATAAAAATAGATTGCAATTATTTATTATTTGCAATTAATTTTATCATTGGAATTAAGACTGGTTTTTTTCCCCTCCTAGACTGTACCATTATGGTGTAAAGCCAAAATCACATGAATAGTCTTTTAAAGATATTACCAATAAATAAATAAATAAATAAATAAATAAATAAATAAATAAGTTATTAATGAGAGTGGGGTAGACATTCCTTTCCTTCTCTTTTCCCTATCTGTTGCCTACTCAAATTTGAACAGTAAAGGCTTCTACAGAATACTGGAGCATGCTTTCTACAAAGCTATTTTTGTCCCAGATTTGTTGAGTCGAAATACTATATGATATCAGCTATAAAATGGGCCTTGGTATTTGGCAATCTGTAACCTTGATAACCATCTGTGTCCATAATGCTTCCATTAATAGGATGTACTATCCTCATACCAGAATTTCATTATGCTGCAGAGGCAGAGTGGCTGAGTAAGTAGAGATAACTAGTAGCTTATAAGAGTTCCATTAAAAACAGTCGTAGATGTTTTGAGAAAAATAAGGCATAACTGTCTTTGAAGGCCTTTTCTGCTTTCTGAAAGATATACAGTAGCTACTGAAGCAAAATTTTTATGGTTTTATGTATTTTATAAGGATTCTTATCTACCAAAGTTTTTTTATCATTATGTTCAGTAGAGAAGTACGGATTTCTGTTTCAGGTGTAGATTTCATAGCTGCCATTTTCTGATAGACATTCAATGGTACAGTTGCAGATATAATCATGAATACAGATCTCCTCTGGAAATGGAGTGTTGCTGCTGGATACATCTGGATCAGTACTCCATCAAGATAACAGGAAAATAACCCTTACTCAAAAAAAAAAAAAAATCTTCAGAGTAGGAGAGTGTTCAGTAGCCTATTTACATTAGTTTTCATAGATGCATTTGAGGAAGAGTAATGTGGTGTTCATAATTTAGTCTACCATTGCTTTGTTCTCCCATCACCAAAAGCATGTCACATCTTATTGAGCAAAATGAGACTGGGTTCAGGGCAAAGGCTTTGACTACTTAGGTGAGTTAAAATGAGTCAAGTTGGAAAGAAAATGAGTGCATTTATAAATAAGGACAGGCAGGATTCTTCTTGATATTGCTGCTCATGGCTGCCTTGGTAGTGCACACAGACAATCACAGTCCTTTGTTATGCTGAACACTGTAGAAACCAAACATAGTACTTATTCCCTGTCCTGGAGACTTAAAGAGAAAGGGCCAGAACTTACTAGGCAAATCATGAGACCAAATAATCTTGTTCCAAATTTGTTAATTTCTGTAGACTTGTAGAAGAATTAAGTTCTACTGAGAGGTAGTAGTGCTAGATGACAAAAATTTGTGATGGAAAGAGATTCTGAATCAGAAAAGATGTGAAGGGGATACAGCCATAGAGAAGACACTGAGAAGTGTGGATATGCAGTGAAGCTTAAGCTAACACGTATGAGAAGGTAGAGTGAAGGACTTCAGAGATAGTCAGCACAGAGCAGAGGAAGTTCTAGCAATTTTTTAACAACTTTTTTGTGTCCAAAGATCTTTTTGTTTGCCGTTTGTATATTTACGTCTGTTAGTTTTAGTGTATTATTTTAGTGTTTTCATGATGTTTACTTTTGGGGGGTTTGTTTGTTTGTTTGTTTTTTGTAGTGTTATTGGATGCTGGACTATGGTACTTTCATAGAAAAGAAGCAGGAGTGTAGAAGAGAGAAGAAAGACATAGAGGGACATAGAGGATGAGGAGAGGGTGGAGACAAGGACAAGAAGCTAAACATTGTGGCCCAGTTAAGTAAAATTAGAGGTTGGCTAATGAGGTAGAATCAAAAGGCAGTACAGAGGATCTGAATAATTGCAGTGGTAATAGCACACATTTCCAAGAGACTAAAAGCTGTAATTAGCTTTGAATCCAGCTGAAATAAAAAGAACAGGTATAGATTCACCTGTAGATAGAAACAGAAGCCCATTTTGTTCTCATATTTGTGACGGATAGGAGAACTTCAATGAGGAAGGTGAAACAGGGGAAGTCAATATTGCTATACATCTCTGAAAATACCCCTTTGCCTTCCACTGAGCTGCTTTTGAATTTTTTTGTGTAAAAAGAATAGTGTTTCTCTTTACCAATCATGCATGCTTCAATCAGAGGGACTAATTAATCTTCTAAAGGAAAATATAAGTTAACCAGTTAAGTTAGTCATGCTGGTGCAGCTCTGGAGGTTCCCCATTTCCATCCATCTTTTGTAAAAGTCACTTCTTCAACCTTAAGCACTTTTCTCACACACCCATTAATAGATATTCATCAATTATTCATTATTTTATTAAGAGAACCTGGAAATACCACTAGTCATCTAAAACATAAGATAAATATGCCTGCTAAGCAAAGAGCTACTTGAAATCCAAATTGGTGCAGGACTTTTATTTTCATTTCTTTTCAACTTGTGTTCAGGGACAAATGATTTTCACAATTTTGGTGAGCAAAACCATTCTCTTGCAAGTAACTGTTGTGCATAAGTTTCTTCAGCTACTTCTTTCCCCTGTTTATCTTGGTTAGACTATTCAGACTAGAGTGTCCTTTCATTGCAAAGTACTTAATAATATTTCTAAAAATAATCTGAATTAAAATATGAATAAATCTGTTCCTCATTGCTTGGGCAGTAGAATGAGGATGTTGTAGATAATGTTTCCATAGATGTACATCTTATCACCCCCTTTTTTATCCTCTCTGTATGCTTTATGTATGTATTTTATATATATATTGGTTTCAGAAAAGGTGGATCAGTCCTGAGCTTCATGGGACAAGGAGAGTGGATGGAGTGTTTAGGGTTGAGGAAACTGAGGTATCTTCATTATAAATATGGGGAAAACAGAAGATATGATACTAGATTTCTCATGTGGAGAGACAGGTAATTTAATAGAAAGTAGTTTACATTTTTGCCATAATGAGGGAGGAGTAACATCTCACATCTGCTTCAGAGTATTTGCTTGCTCATAACTAGAATAGTTAATCAAATGTTAAAATCCATTATTACTCATCCTTCTGCTCTTGTCATAATACTGACTAGTGATCTTGTCAGGAGTTTTCAACTAAATTCACAAAAATATTAACAGTGAGGAGTGAAGGGTGATGTGTCCAGTAAAGATCATGTTATATTGTCTTACAGGACAAAGTAAGAAGATGGCAGCTCCGTTTAATCCATTATCCTGTTACGCTGGAGGGAAGGAAGCCTAAGAGTGCAGCAAGCATTTAGCAGTACTCTCTTAGCTCTGGTAGTATCAAACATTTACTGGTGAAGAGACTACTTGCTCCATCTTCCCTCCTTCCTTCCTTCCTTGGTAGTCCCTGAGGGCTTCTTATATAGTTGCTGTTTGAACCCATGTACAGTTGGGCCTTCATAATATCTTCAGCCATTTGTTTTAAAGTTGGTTGCGTCAGGAAATTTTATATTATGTCCTTAGTTCTTTTATTCTGTGTCATTCTAAGTAATGGTTTGCTTTTCCTATGGCACTCATAATTGTATGTGTGCACATATATATGTAGCCTTCCAGTAGATTAGCCTGTTTAATTTGTCTTCATCAGGTGTTCCAGTGACTTGACCCTCTTTGTTCCTTTCTTTGAACCTTTCTAGTTCATCTATATAATTTCAATTTTAAAACTGTTTAGGTAGTGTAGCTGATGTAGCTTCATAATGGTGGGCTTTTTATTCTGTTTTGTTCTCTGTTCTTTTCTTAGTAACTTGTATCATTCTGATGCCAGTTCTGACAGCTACTGAGCGCTGGGTTGATGTTTCTTTTGTTAGAAGTGTGGTTTGGTTGTTTGGTGTTTTTTTGTTGTTGGTTTTGTTGGGTTTTTTGTTTGTTTGTTTTTCTATGATGTGCATTTGTTTTTATTGACATTGGATTTCAGCTACCATTTTATCATCTGGTTTTACAGCAGTATAAGATTTCTTTGTAGCTTTCACAATTTTCCTTCTACCACTCAAAATAATGTATTTCCATCAGCATATGCACCTCATGATTCCAGCTCTGTGAAAGCTGTAGCATCACAGATTTTTGGTTGTTGGATATTCTGATTACTGTTCATCTGTATTTTGTCCTGTTTGTTAGTAAGCTTAATACTAAACAAGCTTTACAGCTGTGCTGTTTTCTCAGTGTAAGAAAGATTATTAGACTTGAGGTTATCCTTGGCTTTTTTAAATTTACTTTTTCTGATCTCTGTGCTCCTTTGTAGGACAAGGATGATAAAAGCAGGGAGAACATACCTGTGATAAGTTAGCACATTTAACACAGAGAAACAATATCACCCCCTGTTGTTTGAAAATTAGGATTTCTGAGATGGATTGGGAATTGTTGTCAGTATATCAGACTTGCAGCTCCAGAATCAGGTCTTTTTGCTAGTCTGGTGTCAGTAGTCAATTGCTGTTGGAAAATTTCTCTTTATTGTAGAATAATCGGTTGAGTATGCTGACCAGCTTTTAACCTGATTATTTTCTACGCTATGTTTTTTTCTTATTCTCTTTTATTTTTCTCTTTTCCTTTCTCTTTCCC
>NW_010318302.1:62181-87521 GCF_000700745.2 Antrostomus carolinensis | reverse complement strand
TTTTTTTCCTTTTCCTTTCCCTTTCCCTTTCCCTTTCCCTTTCCCTTTCCCTTTCCCTTTCCCTTTCCCTTTCCCTTTCCCTTTCCCTTTCCCTTTCCCTTTTCCTTTTCCTCTCTTCTTTTACTTTGTTGTTTTTCTGTAATGAAAGCTCTAATTTATTCCAAGCGGAAAAGTTATGAGTATTACCATAGAATCATATAATAGTTTGGGATGGAAATGACATTCAAAGGTCATCTAGTCCAACCCCCACTGCAATAAGCAGGGACATCTTCAACTAGATCAGAATGCTCAGAGTTCCATCTAACCTGACTTTGAATGTTTCCAGGGGTGGGGCTTCTATCACCTCTCTGGGCAACCTGTTCCAGCGTTTCACCATCCTTATCATAAAAAATGTCTTCCTTATATTTAGTCTAAATTATCAAGAGGTTGGAAATGTAGTTGAGGCTGCCTATAAAATATTAGTTCATGCAAATTCACACACACACACAAAAAAAGTGCACTGCTTGTTTGCAGTAGTCCTTAACTCTTAATAAAAATTCTATACCTGGCAGTTCTTGAGTTACAGTATGAGTCTTATTTCAAAACCTTGCAAGTCAATATTATTCTATTTCTTGTTTGTTATGGTTGGATTTTTTACCATTAGAAAAGTTATAAATGATCTCACAATCTGTTAAAGTGCCTGTGTAAAATAATTGACTCTGTAAATCTGAGTTTTTACCAAAATTACTTCTGACTCCTTATCTCTAATACGGCATGTTGTCATGTTTGAAACAAGCTGATGAGAATACAGAGTTATTTTTTCAGTTTGTTTACTTCTATTTTTGTGTGTGAGAGTTTAAAACAATTCTCTAGAGATCAGTGTTACAGAAAATAAAGTTTATGGATTAGCAAGACATTAAAACTTAATCTAGGATAGGAAGTAAAAGAAAGGTTAAGTTTGGGAATTCATATTCTTAAAAAACCTTCCTTGGCATCCTAAAATTTTTATTATTATTTTTACTTTTTTGTATTATTTTTTTACCTAGATTTAATTTTTACATTTGTATTGTAGAAGAATATTATTTTAATTCTGTTGGCTTAAAAAGGCAAGTTTTGTAGATGTACTACTGAAGTTTCATTCTTCATTATTAATGGATTTTTTGCACTACTTTTTCAGATTTTTAGATGCTAAGTCCTTTTATGTTCATTGCTGAATTAATGCCACAAGTTGTTTTAGCTTTGAAGCTTTGAAAGAGAATATAAAACCTATTACTTTTGAGGCATCTTTATTCATTGCTACTGATTAACAAAGATTAATAGTATTTCAAACTATAATTTAATTAGATCTATCAAATAATTCAAAGAGGAAAGTAGTTCATATATGTGTATACTGTTAATGTAATTGAATGTCAAACTCATTATATGGTATTACAATTTTACCACATTTAGGATAACTTTAAGAAGAAATACTTGAAATAGTTGGCATTTACAGCACATATAATGTCTATGCCTGTAGGCATAGCCTAAGGCTTAGAGCATTTTTAGCAAGTGGAACTCTAATAGAATCGATTTTCATAAATAAAAACAGAAATTAAGGGATTAGCTATCTGTGACTATTCAGGAATGTATTTATATTAGTGTTAATTTCCTTCGCATGCTAATTTGATTTTATTTCACATTTGTATGCTCAAGTACAAACTCCTTCAGGACCATCCCTGCGTCAATCAGCACATGCAGATACTTCCTTTTGGTTCTGTTTAAGCTACTCTTGAAAGAAATTTAGAGAAGTAGATCTAGAAAGTATTTCCAAGAGAATTAATTTCTGAACAGTTAGCTTTACATTTGCTGTCCATATTAACTAAGTAACATAGTCACATATCCCTATAAGCTTATCTTAATTTTACATATGATGTTACAAAATATGAGTCTCTTAAAGCGTTACTAAAATAGCTTACTTTTTATAGCTGATAAGAAATATTAGTCCTCTGATTTTCCTTCCAACTATTGTGTCCTGGTAGAAATCCCTTCACAATCCCGTTTTCCAGCAGTGGGGATGATTTGGACAGTACATAGTTAGGTTTCTGCCTGAACATCAGTCTGGATTTCAAGCAACTCTTTGGTTAGCAGACATATTTCTTTTGCCTTTTAAGTGACCAGTGTTATTTCTAGGTCCTCTTTATAAGATGACAAATAAATGATTAATGTCTGTTGAGGCGGGTATGAGAAAAGCAGTAAAGGTAGAAGAAGTAACTTTTATGAAGGGTAGTAGGGAGGAATAGAGATTTGGAGTCAATTTTGGAGAGAGAAGGAAAGAGACAAGCAGAGGAGGAGGTAGATAGCATAATGCAAGATAATGCTATGTTTAGAGGGCATAAGTTAGAAGCAGAAAGAAGAGAAAATACAGCATGAAAAAAGAAAAAAAACAGAACAGGAAAGGGTGCAGTGATCTGTTTTAAATATAGTTAAGTCAATAAAGACAAATGATGGTGCTCAAAAAAATAAGATGTAGTTAAGTCACATACATAAATTTTGTGTAATACACTGGGCCTGTTCTTTCTAGAGTATTTCTGTTAGCGTAGGAGCTCAGTGAGTGTGCAAATAAGACATGGATTAATGATGTATTAGAGCTAAAAGCATAAAGTGAACACCAGTACTTTGTTGCTGTGAACTGCAAATCATACGGTTTTGAAGGCCTGACTTGAAGGAGTGCTAATGCAGTTATTTTAATCTTTTCCTTCAGTGTTTCATTATGTAATATCTCTTAGTACTTCTTGTTCTGCAACTAGACTTTAAGTAGATTTTCCAAAGATCATCTTTGCTACCAACAAGTCCCCTGTGTAGTTAGTCTTCTTCAAAGAGTTGGTGCCATGCCTGTTTCTCTGGCTTCTGTTCCAAGCCTGCATTCCAGACCCAAGACACAAATTCTGCACAGTCTCCTCTGAGAGTGCAGATAATCCAGTCGACCAGAGCTTGAACTCCTGAATGTATGTAATGTATGTAACTGAAGGTCAATCAGAACTATCCTGTAATTTTCTGGATTATTGACCAAGACACTGCAGTTTCTTCTGTCTTGTAGTGTGTGGTGTTTTCATTATACATGCATGTCTGCTTACACGTCTGTAAAATCTCACCTGAAGATCAAGTCAGTATCCTCAGCTTCAGGCAGTGGTAGATCAGTTCCCTCACAAATAATTCTTTATTGCTCACATGATATATGACCTGGAAGATGTTCTCAATCTAAATTATTGCTTTTGAGTTTTCTAGTGAAGCAAGGAAGAAACATTTTTTTAATATATTTTTAGTTCACAGAGGAAAAACAAAAGTCTTTTTTTCATATTATTTTTAATAGATTTTAAAGATTTCTCTAGTTTCATTTCTTTAAAAAATCCTATCAGAGTCTTTGTTACGATAAACCTTTGTCTGAGGAAGCTCTTGGCATTTATTCATTAAATGAAAACTTTTTTCCAGTTATGCTTCTATCAGTTCTGTCACTTCAGGAAGACTTACAGCTGTCATGCTGGCTTGGAAATAGTATTCTGTTTCTATAAGATAATCATCTTTGATCTTTGAAAATAATGAATGATGAAATTGCTGTGCATTGTCTCCCTAAGTGTATGATAAATTTTCCGTATGGAATGTAACTTTATTAACAAAGATTTCAAAGATCGGGCAGGCCCTACGCTCCAGAAAAGCTTCTTGTATAGATAAGTATATAATTAAGAGGTCTTGCATGTGAAAATCCCATTTCCTGTGCAGTAGAACACCTCAGTCTTTTCTTATACCTGTGGGATCTAAAATTCAGATGTGGGAATAATGTGGCCTTGTTTTCTGATCCCTAGTTATTTACTTCTTTTAAAAGTCATTGCCAAAATTTTGCTGTGGTTCTAAAATCAGACTGATGAGTGTTGATTGTATTCCACAAGATCGCTCCTTTCCATTTTGTGAAATATAGGCTAAAAAAGCTATCAGAAATTCTGAATAATAGAAAAATATAGCACTTAAAAGTTGATGGCTTCCTCAAATTTTGCTCAGTTTGTAGGATTTTCCTGATTGAAAAGGCACCTGTAATGTTTTTCTATGATAGATGAATGGTGTCTCCTTTCAAAAATGGAAAGATCTGTATGGCTGTCAGCTGCAGGAATGTTATCATACTCCCTTAAATCTGAACACAGAATAACTATCTGAGACTGTGATTTGCCCATAATATTGATTACTGTATTCCCATTACCACATTTCACTGTTTGGGAGATCATAACAATCTGTCAATGAGTTATTAGGGTTCATCAGTTAAAATGAACCAGAGCTTTTTATGGATAAGCTAATAGTAGGTTAATTTTAAAAGCTACAGTTACTTTAATGTTTTTCATATTTTCTCCTTCTTTTAGCAACTTTTAACATTTACGATTGTTTGTGTAACATATTAATTATGGTTCACTCCACAGTGCATACTGAAGTGTAACGCTCTAACAGAGAACCAAGCTTAACACCCTAACAGAGGACAATCACATCTAACATTTTTTTCTGTTGATACAGTAGCTGTATTTGCCAACTTTGCGCTCAAATCCTTCACACATTGATTAGATCTGTACATGTGCAGCACGAAAACCCTTTATTCATGCTGCTACATTTTGATTCAGAATTGAGCGTTTTAGAATTTGACAATTTATAGGATGTAAGAGTACAGGACATGATAATTTCATTTGCTGTTAGTTGTTGACAACAGTTGAGATAACAGTAGTTGAGATGAATCTGGGTGTCTTGTAGCAGACATTGTTCTTCTGGGGTTACTAATATTGGTATGATGCTGGGACAAAATATTTGCAGCAGCAGATACCTTACTTCCAGAGCAGGAGGTGAAATGAACAGCAAGTCAAAACATTTACCAGAAGTCATATATTCAATTTTAATTTTTCCAAAGAGTTATTACAAACAAGAGTGAGGTGATAAAAACTTTTTCTAGCAAATCTCAGTGTCATTGTAGAAGAAAGGCATGAACACCTATCTGCAGTAGCAATATATGCAGCACTGCCATAGCACATGCTCTGCTTGCACGAGTTGGTTTTGTTACCCCCAAAATAGTAGCTCTGTTTTGTGTCCTGCTGTGCTGTTTCAGCTCTTTAATGTCTAAATAATCAACACTTGGCCTCTGTTTGAAAACAGTTGACATCAAAGACAATGATTTTTTTAATTTTTATTTTCTCATGAGTGATTAAAAATGTCTCCTTAAGTTTAATATAGTTACCAATAGAACTGTATTTTGTTAGGTGGCATAGAGAGAATTCTAATCATTGGTTAGATTGAAATGACACTCTGAAACTTCATTGATTTTCAGAAATGTTGCCCAGGTTTCTTAAGAAGTAGTCAAGGGTTTTTGTGGGAAGGGGCAAGCGAAGTTGCAGTAAATGGAGCATAAGGAAGTCCCTTTGTGCAACGTGCCATTGCCTTTCCTGGCATTGTCCAAATTAGCACACACCTCACCCCTTACGCTGCTTGAATGCGATACAGAGCGCACCCTGCTTCTTCCTCTGCCATGGATTGTAACAAAAACAAAGTCAGCAAGGCAGCTGGAGCCATTTAATCAAATTTGTGTCTCATCTAACCTTTGCCAGCGGTGCCCCATAAACAGAAGAGAATTGGAAGGAATAAGAGGAATGGCAAAATCGTATTTCAACAATTTATTTCTGAAGTCTACAGAAATGTTATTATTTTCACACAGCACTTATGGCATTAGCTACAAGGCATGAATGTAAAAATTACCGTACCTCTAAATGAGAGTAGGTTTACTACAGATTACATGAGAAAACAGCAATTTCATTGAACTTGATGCAGTGCTATCTTTATTCATTTTAATATTGAATCTATTTAGTTTAATGTTTATGCCTAAAATCTGCACCTTCTGATTGAAAACTGAAACATCTTAACTATTTTCTAATATAATACAATATTGATAATGTTATGGCTATTCAGAGTCGTCATCAGATACAGCATTCAGTTAAAGTAGGAATTCCTGTTATAAGAATAAAAAAATATTTCCTTCCATGTCCTATGCAATGAAAGTGAAACAGGTCATTTTCATTCTCTGTGTTTATGGGAAAACAGATAAGCTTATTATTATTTTTTTCTTTCCTTACTGTTTATGTCTCAGCCTACAATGAAATATTTATTACTCAGGTTCTTTTCACATATTGCCCAGTGAAACAACTACATATACCATAATACCACTGGTTTCTTAACCAGATTATTACAGAAACGTTGCAGAGAGCCAGGTTTTATTATAGTAATTTATCTTGAAATTCATACCTCTGAAAAGGAATGAAATAGCCTCTTAGCATAATTGTATTAATATGTTCTCCATGGAATCACACTCCATGATGTGAACAGAAATTCACTATTGGATTAAATCATTGCAGTATCCTCACAGCTGGATGGTAAACTCAGACTGAGGTTCTTGGTGAAAGTACGCATTTAAGTAATGTTAGCTTCAGCAAACCAGGCTGACCTTAATCAGCTTTTTGTTTTATGACTTTGTGTATGTGGGAGCAGTATTTCCTGAACAGCCTCGTAATTTATGATCAGCTTGAGTAATTCCAAAGAAGTAAAGCTAGAAAGAAAATGGAGAAGACAAGGGAAAAAACCCACATAGTAAATCCACTTGCTAATTAATGTCTCGGATATCACTGCCGATTAAAAACCTTTCTTCAATATTTGAGGTGAAAATGGCTAGTATGAAAACTGTTTAAATTTAACTGTCTAAAATTCCCTGCCAAGGGAGGGTTGGAGCATACTAAGAGTGACTACAGGCTCTAGGGCTGAAGGACACGGGGCCCCAGATGTTATCTCTTCATCTGGCTGGTAAAAGGGAAAGCTTAGATGGGAGCAGATGAATCTTGCTGTGAAACACACAGTTCAACAGCTGGTGTCAACAACAAAGATTTGGCTTTTTATGACCATGAAATTCACTTTGAGGACTGAGGACTCCTGGGGAGAGACAGGATCCACCTGGCAAAGCTGGGCAAGAACATCCTTGCCAACAGTCTGGCCAAACTGGTAAGGAGAGCTTTAAACTAGGAATTTGGGACACAAGTGAGAAAGTGGTGATCAAGGGTAGAAAGCAAAGGTTTTTGAGTTATGGGATATGGATTTGAGTTATGGATTTTGAGTAAAGGGATACCTACCTCAAGGTATATGTACAGAAACACATGCAACCTGTATAACAGTAAGGAGGAACCAGAGCACCAGGTGTGGTCACAAAATGCAGATATCTGTTTATAGTCTTGTTAAGACCTTTATTAATGATCTGGAGGAGCTGATGATGCACAATCAAGTTTGCAGTTGCCACCAAATTGAGAGGATCATTCAATATGCTTGAAGGCACGATTGCTGTCCAGAGGGACCTAGACAGGCTGCAGGAATGGGCCGACGGGAACCTTATGAAATTCAACAAGGACAAATGTGAAGTCCTGCACCTGAGAAGAAAGAGTCCCTTGCAGTTATACAGGCAGCTGATAGGTCTGAAGAAAAGGTGCTGGTGGTCTTGACAGACAGCATGCTGAACAGGAGTCAGCAGCTCCCTGTCAGCAAAGGCAGCCATCAGCCTCCTCAGCTGTATGAACAGGAGACACTGGACTGAGGGAAGTGATTACTCCCAGTCTATTTAGTACTCATTAGACAATATGTAAAATACTGCATCCAGTTTGGGCTTCACAATATAAACAGACAACAACAAACAGGAGTGAGTTCAATACCACCACAGTGGTTGGGAGCTGGAGTGCTTGTGGTGTGAGGGAAGTCTGACATAGCTGGTCTAATTCAGCCTGGAGAAGGGATGGCTCTGGGGTAGACCAAGGGGATTCAGCGCATTAGTGCTATAGACATCTTTGAAATTATTTTCTAAGTAATGAGATTATACCAGTCACCCCACATCTCTGATGGGAGCACTTCAGAGATGGAAACATTGATGACACTATACTAACATTCTCTTATCAAAATAATTCGATACCAAGTGCAGCCATGTATGAAAGGTTACAGATACCTGACACAAAAATATGTCATTTGATAAAACAAATTGCCATAGGATTTAAAAGTAATAATTACTGAGAATCACACTGTCACCCAGGAAGTGTAATTGCTGCATCCTTTTGGCCTGTTATCAGTCTTTGCAGTTGGTTCAGTCTTGGAGAACAGTTTTAGGTACACAAATAGTGCTTAATACAAAACCATTGTAACCGTTCCATGATATGAATTAAGTAGGATAGCAGTATTTCAAATGTAGCGAGTTACAAAAATTGGTCTGCTTTCTGTCACTTTTGCCTTTACAGTTTATCTTCTGAGTTTTAATTAAATCTTCCTCAGAAAACTCTCATTCTTAAAAGCTCCTCACCTTCTTTATCAGAGCAATTTTACCATTGGACACAATTGTGCAGTAGTAGCCATGCAGTGTGCATTTCATTCAATGTGAGAAACTTATTTAAATGGAGGAGTAAAACCATATTTTCCTCTCTCTTTTGGTTCACATTTTGAGTCCAATTTCAGGACATAAAAAAAAAAAAAGAGTCTGCTTGTCTCTTTTGTGGACGGTAGTCCACACCATAAAGCAACATGAATTATTGCATTAAGCTGGCAGGCTTCTGGCAAGCCAGCCTAAATCCCAGCCAACAGACAAGCTGATTTACTTCATAGGTGCATTTGGGACACCTGTGGAGTTACGATACTAAGTGTACTGAAAAAGCTTATCCTTTCTTATATGCGGAATAGAATATACATAAATAAAAGGTTCTGTTTCCAACATTCATAGTTTTTTAACCTTCATTAAAAGTAAATTCATAAGCTCCTGGCAGGTTGCTTATCATTTTCTACTTAAGATTTACAAATCATAAAGCAACAAGATTTATTTGAAACCTGTGTGAGATTTCTTTTTTAATTGTTGTCTGTAATCAAGTAAATCTACAGATTATCAACTAAACATAAAAGTCTTAAACATTCCTAAAAAGATAATTCAGAGGTTTGGGGTTTTTTTTATTAGTAAAGCAGTTAACTGTCTTGTTTGTTTGTTTTCCCTGTCTTCAATTTGTCTTGACACTGTCTCTCTCAAAGGCACTGCCTTCATGTCTTTATAAGGGATCAAGTTGTAAGAGATTTTGATCCAATCACCACTCTACAGGCCACAGTTTAGAAGAGATGAAAATAAACACTGAAGTCCATAAAACTCTTAATCATTTGGACACAAGAACATGTTTCTGTGTAAATCCCAAACAACTTCACAATTTTAAGGTGTCACATTTAAATCTTACAATATTTATAATTTATGACATATTTGTAATATAGTTACAAAAATCAGAGTGAGGTCTTACTGATGAGGTAGCTTTTACCTGAGACAGAGCTATCTGTGTAATGTAGGCTTGCCAGAGCAGGTTGATGCTGAACAAGGTAGAGTTCCATGGGTGACATTTTTTAAGTGTTCAGAATCATTTCTATTACTATTAATGTCAGCTACTGCGTTTAATAATAAAATATTAATTACTTTTCTAGCAAAATTGCAGAAAATTTGCTACAAAGATTATTAGAGACATAGAGCAGGACTTATGAAGAGAGTTTGAGGAGGCTAAGGAGTGTTGTGATAGACCTCATGAAAAGGAGAGTATGTGTACTTGAAGGAGATTTACAGAGATGACATAATAAAACTTACCTCAGTAGTGGTAGCTTGAAGCTGGAACAAGTTACCTATCCTTAGATGTTTTCAAGACTTTAAAATAAATCTTAAAGTCTGTGATTGAAGATAGTCCTCCTTGAAACAGGAGATTGAACCATATGACCTTAAGAGATCCCTCTATACTGAAATTTCTATGATTCTAAATGGAAGATAGCAAATTCCAGTAACTCAGCCTAGAATATTTACATTTTTGTTTTAATTTGCTAGCACAATGATCCTCAGAAGTACTGTGACATTCTTTTAACTCCTTTAGCTAAGTAGTGAAAGAAGTGGAATTATGATTACCTTTCATATAGAATACTATACAGAGATAACTGTCTTTAAGAAGCACAGTCTTTAACTCTGTAGGTGTGCATAATAATGTATTATGTGCATAATACTACATTAAATTCCTCCCATGCTAACTGATAGTGTCCAATGAGAATGATGTTGTAATGGGAATCACATCTGTATTCTTTTTTCTCTGTTCATTAATACATATCCTTTGTTTTTCTTCCTCTCTCTTAAAAAAGTCTCACTTTGCCGTCTTCACAAAGTGCCTGTGTAACACCTATTAAAATTTAAACAAGGATCAATGAAAGTGCAAGAGTGCTTGCTCACAACAACCTGGCAAGGTTTTTGATTTTCCAAAAAATTTATGTAAAACCAGGTTAAAAGATATTGACATATATAGGTCTGTATGGAAACGTGTTGATTAAATGCACAAATGCAAAGTTCCTTTTGTTTACCAAGATCCAGTTTGTATCTTGAGACTGTATTCAGAGATTATGTGGGGCATAGTAATCAGGACTTTCTGCCTTTCTCTCTTTCTCCTCACTAGATGATCTCCTCACTAGATCATCTTCACAGATGATCTTTCTTAGAAAAGACCTCTTGGCCACACTCAGGACACTTCTACTCAGGGAAAGTGATCACAGAGGAGTAATGGCTCAGTTCCATTCTATGCTAGGCAACATAGGAGAAACTAGTACATAAAAGAAAGTCTATATATTTTTTTTTTTTATTTTTAAACCTTAATCTAGGCAGAAGGTAGCTCTTGATTCTCCTCTAGTGTGAGGGTATAGCTGGCATGCTGCAGCTGTTTTCTAAGGCTACAGTCTAAGCAGAAAAATTCACTACAGTGATGCTTTTGATGTCAATAACTACGTCTGAACTTCCATTAGATCCCTCCATAAAAATAGTCTGTTTACATCCACACTACGGGTCCTTGCAGCCCCACAAGAGCAACCACACCATGTTCAGGATTCCCCATTCAGAGTGGGTCCAGCTCAGGCTCTTCCCGATACCCTTTCCAGACCTGATTGCAACATTGCACAGCCCTCCTGTGCCTGACCCTGGTGTCGGGAGTTGAGACAATGTAGCTTGCTTGGAGCTTCCTGTTGGCACGCTGTCCCACACTTATGACCAGATGACTCTCTTAACCCCTTTGCCATAAACAAAGAAAGAACTAAAAAGTATCTTAAGGACTTTGATTGGAGGGGGGGGGAAAAAAAAAAAAAAAAAAAAAAAAAGGTTAGTTTGAGATTAATTCCAGCACTTCATGTAGGATTGTGGTGATTTTATTCTCATTTTTATTCTCATCACTAAGAATAATATCATATGTCACGTGCTACTCTGGTTCCATCGTTTGAAAGGGTAAGTGTAGCACACATAATCAAATTATATTTTCTTTGTCTTTCTGAAACAAGTTAGGCTTCCCATCCGAGAATATGACATTTCCATTTTTCTGTAACTTCCAGCCAATTTCCCAAGTTTGACTTATTATTTTATTAAAATATTATTTTTAATCATTTTCCTTGGAGTATTTTCAGTTTTATTTTCCCCTTTCTAATGAAAAATTTGAAGTTTTTTTTTAAAAAGGAAGTAGGCAATTTGATTTTTTTCTAGAAAAGGAAGAAACTTCATTCTCACAGAATTTGTGTTCCAATATAGCTGTGAGACTGAAAAAGACTGTTCAAAAGAGAAGATAAATTGTTGTATTGCTGTAGGTCCTTATCCATTACCTTGTTGAATGCAAAATAATGATAAGAGTTTGTTAAATACAGTGTTGTTTTTCTCATCGTAAGTGGGGGTCATATTTAGAGGCCAGAATATGAAGGAATCTTTGTGGAAATAATAATTCATTTATCTGCATAGCAATATTTCCTTTTGCAGACAGAAGATGCTACATATATTTGAGTAGACTGTGGTAGGAAAGGATGAAACAGAAGAAATCACAATGAAATATCAGGATCGAAAAAAATCATCTCTTAATGTTTTTGCTCAGATCAGATTAGCAAAGGTGAAAAATAGAGGGCAATATTTGCTTGTGCAGAGCTCATGATCGCTGTGTTTCCAGTATCTGGATCTTACTCTGAGCTACTTTGAGTATATCCATACTACACTGCTGGGCTGTCTGGGTACACTGCTGAATGCTGAGCTGTGTGGTGCTCAGTGAAATTCTTAATAAACAATTATGACCCAGCTGATTTCACAGATCAGGGCTTACCTGCTGAGCATGCGACATTTGACAGAATCACAGCGTAGAATGAAATGGCTCAGGCCATCTTATCACTTGAAAAGGGCTTTTTTGATTTTAGGGGTTTTTTTTCCTTCCCTTTTATCCCCTGTCAGATGTTATCTGTAGTTAGAAAACTGATAAATACTTACATAATCCAAATTCATGAGATCTCTTTAGAGAATTTCTAGGTCAAATAGATTTAACTCAACAAACAGAATGCAATTAGCAAGGTGAGTTATAATTAAAATAATCCATTCCACATTCTCCAGGTAGTATGAAAAAGTAAAGGAGCTGGTGTGATATTTGTTCACTGTATGACAAGCCACTGCTGCCACCACTCTCCATAGAGCTGGCCTTAAAAGAATGGGGAGATCAGAGAGTCTAGAAAACAGATGGCTGGCTGTTGCATATACAGGCTCTAGAGAGGGGGGCCAGAATGTAGATGACTTGCAACATCTGCCCACCAACTTTAGACCTATCAGGTAGGCAAAACATACTATGAGCCCAGAGAGAGGATGGGCACTGTAAAATGCACAAGAATTATATTATGCAAGTATGTGTCTTTAAAAATTAATTAGCTAAAAGCATGTGAGTTCTAAACCAATGAATTTATTTACTTTTAACCTTTTCACCCTACATGATGAGGGATACACCTGGCAGAAGTCCTTAGTTGAATCACAGTATGTACATCTTTCTGTTAAAGTGCACCAATGCTTAGCTATGCTGGGATTAGTATGAAGCAAATATATACTTCATGGAGTTTAGGACTTCACTTTTAAGACATCTGAGATTCAAAAGACATTATAGTCTCTTTCCTTATTTTTCAGGAAATACCAAATTAGTAGTTAACTGTATAGGGCATTAGACAGCACAGCAAGTTCCACAACAGGTAGTAGCAAAGGGCACATTTGTTAAACAGAAGCTGATATACTGAAGTGTCTTCCCCGATAAGGAAGCTCAGCTGTTTTAGATCTGTGCAAATTTATTGCTTTTTCCTTTTTACTATTAAAAATAGTTTAGATCAAAAGTGATATGAAACAGATGAACACTGCATGCAATAAAGAGGTGATCCCCTAAGCAGTTTTGTAATCATCCATGCTTAATATTTTAAGCCTTATTTTGGATCTGTCTCACGCACATGACTGCCTTGCCCTTGACAGACCTGGTGCACACCCGAGCTTTCATTTGCTTCATTTTTGTTTTGGATCTTCATTAATTAGGAGGGTTAGAAACAACAATCTTTCTTAGTTCTTAGGTGATTTACCAAGGCTGATCATGGTCTGTTCTCAAAAGTGAAACAATTTCACATGAACAAACAGTCATTTTCATAGTTCTGGTAACAGGGAGTGGTCTTTCTTGCTAATTCTAAAAATTTTTAAAGAAATTAAACTGCTCATGTTAACAGGATTGGGTCCTGAGCTGTGAACAGCAAGAAAAGATAATCCAAAAATACCAGTGAGAGGGATGGTTGACAGTTATCGTTATATAGGTCTACAAAAGCTGATGTTGGAACCATTAAACAAATGTGTACTATTGTCTAATCATAGCCATATGTGTTGGCACATGTTGACATGTAAATCTGTACAGCAGATAAAAATGTTTTAACAGGAAGTGTTTGTAAAATGGCTTGAATGTCTAGCGCACAAATTGAATATTTACTAACAAAACATGGTTACTAATAATATGTCTTTGCCAGTTAGTTTTCCAGTTTAGAGTTGTTGTTTTTTCTCCCAGTCTTTGCAACAAATAGCCTTCAAAACATACAGAAAAGAACAAATTTCTGTTTAAAAGTTATTGAGATGCAACAAGCTTGACTTGTCTTACTTAGCTTTCTTATTTCTACTTCATTTTTCACGTCAGAAGTCTATCATAGACAAAGGAAAATTTTCTAGTGCTACAAAAAGGTGACTATGACAAATTCTTATATATTTTATGAGGGATTTGGTAAGAAACAGTGTCAGAGCTTTCTTGGGGAGTATCTTTTTGATTTGGGTTTATCAAGAGTATATTCCTTGCATAGAAAATATATTCAAAGTAATTCAGATAATTACTTCTGAATTTATCTTTAAAAACTGCTAATTCCCTCAGCCCTTGAATTTATAAGGGCTGACAGATAAAGGTAGTCTATATACAGAGAAGGCAGATATGAGTTCACAAATACTGTTTCTTGTCCAGCCATCTCTACCATGTGAGCAAACACATATGAATGTTTTAGTTATTACTTTCGGTCAGTCAGGATATAAAGCACTTTGCTTTTTTAAATTGTCTTAAATTTATGGTGGGAAAAAAATGCAGAGATACTTAGAAATGCTCTTTAGGAACATTTTGATTTTTTATGATTGAAGAACTCTGTTGTGCAACAGACCAAATAGAACATTTTCCAGTTAGGTTGTCTTTTAATAAAACAATTTCTATTGAAATTTAATTTCTTTAATACGATAGCTTGTTTCTCCATGATTTTAAAAAAGCACGAAAACATGAACTCATTTATCTTTTTGAAATCTCAAGTGTATTTCTGAGGTTTTTCTGGAGCCCTATTCAGTATTTTTCAGGTTCCTATTTGACCTTTCTAGTGCTTGTTTTAAGCTTACTCAAAACAGATTATAGCAATAATTAATAAATAGCAATAATAATGTGATAGTAAGGAATAAATAAAGCAAACCACAACAGTATACTGTGTGAAATGGAACTTGCTCTATGCCTTTTTCTTCACATACATAATAGGGTAGTCAAGAGCATCTGTGAAGCAATTGTGGATGAGGATAAGGCATTACAGGACTGTATTTAAAACAATAAATTGTCTAAACATTATTTGACATTCAACTATTTTGAACATGGAATGCAAGAATTAATTAATAGCAGCTCCACTTATAATAATTATATGTACAGTGCTCACCTGAAGCAGTGTACAGAGGAAAGACAATGCATTTCTCAGATCCTTCTCCTTTATGGAGGGGATGTTTTTTCCCATTGACTTTTTTTTTTCTTTTTTTGGCTTTCATGTTTGTTAGTGGTTTGTGTGCAGTTCCAAGAATTACTCATACAGCATTACAGTTTTTATTCACACTAATGGATGTTTGTAGTCTATGTTTGCCTTTTTTACATGCTTTGACAAGCAGGAAAAATTTTCAGAATCAAGCTATTAAAATATAATAATAGTTTATTGGAAATAATGTCATAGAGAGGTGAATGGGGTAGTTTATACCTCATAACAAATAGCATCACTTTATTTTCAAACTTAGGTTGTAGGAAACATATTTGGTTTATATTTTGAAAGCTTTTATTGTGTTAGTTTTTAAAGGAGATTTTGTTGGTGTTGATTTTAGTTTTCAAATTAATTATGATACTCAGAAGTATAGGAATACATTTTAGAGATGGTTGTATTTTTTTCTCTGCATAAATGCCTCTACTCATCCTTGAGCTTCTTATATGTACTTTCATATCCTGACACAATTATAAATTTGGCAGTATTTCAAGATAAAATATTTGCAGTTGTCCAACGATTACCATTTATGCACTATTACAGAATTTCTCTAATATTACAGATAGTCTTTCCTATTTTTTATTCAACTTCAAACAATTTCATTGTGTAATGCCATCTGGTTTATGAGGTAGCCTTTGTGCATTTGTGAAAATGCAGATTGCCAAAGAGACAATGAAAATGGAGCATGGAGACTATTTCCATCCTATGTCTCATTGGCATGCTCTGAAAAATAAGAGATACTTTTTAACGATATAGCAGAGTTAAGCAATTGTTTTAGAAATGTAAGTATAACCACTATCTCATAACATCCAATGAACAACACATCCCTTAATTCTTCTCACTTCTGTTACCCATTTCTGTGCACTTATGCAGCTGTAAAGTTCTTTTGGTTGAATCTTAGATACTGAACTTAGCATTCACAGTAACTTACACAGATTTATGACATACATTGGAGGGCTTTAGCTTTCAGATGCTGGATTAATTTGATAGCTTTATATATGAACTATTTAATTTTGACATTTTTGGTTTTGACTTTTAATTTTTTTTTTTCATGTACAGCCATTTAGTATTTATCGTATGTAGGCCACTGCTCACCACTTTAGTTTTTATCTTAGCTGGTGACACAAAACTGGTTATTTAAAGGATTAAAACCAAAACTTGGTGCATTAAAATGCAGAACATTATTTTATACAAGTCAATGATAACTGTAAATTCCTTACTTCTGTAATAATCTTCTTGCATTTTTTAATGTGAGCTTAAAATATTTTCTTACATTGCATATATATATATATATATATATAACTCATATTTTTTTCTAAGATTTTCCAGTCCTTATAAAAATCATGCCCCAGATGTTTGTTTTTTGTTTTGCTGCCGTATGAGACAGAATTTAGGATGTGATTGTACCAGCTGATTTCACACTATTTTAAGAAGAGTGGTCTTATGCCTTCAGAAAAAAAAAAACAAACTTCCATTTTCCCTGGTTTGTATAACTTGAGTGTGCTGCAAAGGAAAGATTCATTGATTTTTGCTTCTGACAAGATCCTTTTTGTTTTGGTTTGTTGGGTTTTTTTTTTCCTCTTTTTTTTAAAGTAAGTTTTCTCAATTCTTATGTCAATACTGCCACATCTCTCTCCTATTTAGTGGTACACTCAGCACAATGCTGGAGAGGAAATGAGTGTTATTTATTCTCCAGTGTCCAAAGGTCCCTTGGCATCAAAAGAATTGCAGGGCAGGGTTCAGAGTGTTAGGTGACCTGTGAAGCAGGAAATGTGGTTTGTTTTTTTTTTCCTTTTGATTAGATTATCACATTCTGCCTTTTTTTTTTCTTTTTTAGAGAGTGATCAGAAAATACTCCCCATTGCTGTGTTTGCAACTATTTTTCTAAACGTATTTTAGACTCAAAAGTATAACTTATCCAGACTATAGTGCCAAAAGGATGCCAGTCATAGTTGGGTTTTAGGTTTTTATTTATTTATTTTGAGTATACATAAGGCTATGTGTATTATACGTACATCTTTTAGCATATTATTTAAGTTGTCTAAAACAAAGATGGGTCTTTGGTTTTGATTGCTTAGAACTTTGCTAAACTTTATCTTTTTGAACTGAAATTTTTCATTCCAACTGCTTGCCTGAGGCTAAATATGGTTCATCTGTTTCCAAGAAAGAGACTAGGGAAATAGCATGTTCTGCTTTGTTAAGCATGAGACTAGGAATGGGGAGGAAAAAGAGGGGAAACTAGGAGAAGCCAGTGGAGAGAAGGTGGGAACTAAGTGAGCAGAAAGGGGCAACAGTGAAGAGCCAAAAAATAATAAAACACTTTTGTATGATGTCCAATTGAAGAGAATTAGGCATATGGGCTTAATTTGGAGAAAATAAGCAAGAGAATATTCCCATATAAATATATTTATGATTTACAGTTTTACTATTCTTTCTCTGTTAGTTGACATCAGTGAAACCCATTGGACAATTTCTCATCTACATCCAGCTCCTCTGTCTATCTCCCACCTCTGCATCCTGCTGGCTCTATGGCAGGGATCTGTATAGTGAGTCAAACAGAGCCAAAGCACCAGCCTCAGCCCTGGCTTGCACTCATCCATCCCGCTTATTAGCATGGTCCTTGACACATCGGTGGTCTGGGCCAGCTACTGCTGCTCAGGACAGTACCTGAGGGAGTAAATGCTAGGGGCCATTCCTGAAGGAGCAATGTGAAAAAGATAAAATCAAGTTGGATTCCCTCCACATTTTTTCATCACTATCTCAGCACACTTTTCACCATCGAATACTTCCATGTGCTGTTATGTCTTATCCCAGGTCAGGGCACACAAGCAGCTAAAAAATAACATGACTGTGAGTGGCTGCAGTCCACCCTCCTGTTATTTTAGACACTTCAAACCAGAAAATGAAACAATAACAACAAAAAAAGAGAACAGAATTAAATAATAAATTTGCCTTAGAGCCCCCTGTTTACTATATGATGCTCAGAGATCTATGCTGATGTCATCTGACTTCAGGATTAAGAAATGTTCCCTGAGCCTATTTTATTTCAGTGTTGATATAGACAAAGCACATTACTGGTACTGTTAGTTAATTCAAAAGGCAGATATCTTTGTGATTAAGATGCAAAATTTGCTTATCGTTCTCTGTGTTCATGTTGGTTTGATGTCCTATAGTGTGATTTCTCATTTTTCTAATTGCTAGCTTTCCTGCTCCCCCCAAATTACTAAGCAAGCCATGAGCCTGTGAAGCATGGTTTCCAATCATGTCATGTCTCAAGATGGGCCTAGGCTGCCACCTTTCCTCAGTCAGCATTATTCTACAGTATCATGTCTTTAGGAAGTCAGACTGAAAAAAAGGTGCTGAAAGAATATTATTAAGGTGGCAAAGTTGAGCTGGAAAATTGAGACAGGGCTGTCTGTACATTTGTCTAGGCAAGGCTATACTTACATGAGCAGACACTATCATATGGTCAGAGCAAGCAGTGTTGTCAGAGCTCATTCACTGTGATGTTAAGCCTTCAGTGGTGAATTAAAGAAGCAGAAGATCTGAAGAACAGTTTGTTTCTTGAATGATATCCTGGAAAATTTAATTTTATTCCTACTGGTGCTACAAATTTCTAAGTCATTCTAGACAAGTCACACTAAACTTTTCAAAAGTAATTCATTTAGGTATTCCTGATTTTCTGGAGGAGTCTAAGATCTGAGACTGTGCTACTACTCAGTATGTCAGCCTAACGTCACTGAGGATTATCCTGTATCAGAGATTGTCCGATGTGAATTTTCTTAATCAGTGAAAAAGGTGGAGAACTCCAAAAGAAGTGTTACAAAATGGTAAATCCCAAAAATTTGCACTGAGAAGTTATTGTAGGTCTCTGAGGGTTCTTCCCTCCTGCTGATTTCTGTTCAGAGGAAGGGTTTTCTTAAGTCTGTCTTTTCTCTTTACTGGGTCTCTCAGTAGTTCTCATAATTGTTTATTATATTTGTGACTCAGGTGCTGACCATAGTGTCCCTCTTTCCACTGAAACACCTCAGCAACCTCTGTGCCGTTGTGCTTTAAATGTGGCAAACAAAAAGCCTAAGAGGCCAGTCACTTTTCAGATGACTAAAAAGTCTGGTTCTAGTGAAGTAAATTAAAATTTCTGTAGTTTTGTTTTGCTGTTGTTGTTTTTTGGGTTTTTTTTAAGGAACAGGAATGACTCTACACTTTTCTAAATTTAGAGATGAAATCCTGGTCCAACTGAGATAGATGATTTAACATTTTGCATTTTTTAATGATTAGAATTTAATGCTCCAAATTTTTGTGGGATACAGTGGTTTTCAGTCCTTCATCCACCACAATTTCTCAAAATAGTGGAATTTGTCCATTCATCTATTACTGATGTAGCAGTCCACTTTTACTGTGTGCATTTTCTATTATCAATAGAAAAACAAAGCAATCTTAAGAATACTGTGTATATTTATAATTGAGAATTCTGAAATTCCTTTGAGTTTGATATATTTTTCATCTGTTCCAACTACTGGTAAGGAGTACAGTTTAGTAAAACAACTGCTCAGTTAGACTTTGAAAGATCTTTCCTGTATTCTTTGTTTTTCTAATTATAACTTGTTAGCAAGTTACTTGCCTTTATATATGCTTATGCTTTACCCAAAACTCTGATTTCACCTGAAGAAATTATCTAAAGAAATTTTCACATAAGTCAGTATCCTCTTGAGTACGTCACTGGTTACAGAAAGATGGGTGGCATCTTCCCTAAGCCTGAATAGCTCCTTATAAAAATGTAGTGTCTTTTTTCAACACGGTATTTTCTGGAGACTAAAAATTTACTCTGAAGTGTCCAATTTTAAAACACTACTAGATGCAGAAAGTCACTGCTCTGGGCTTCTTTGATATTAGTAGTTTATATTTTGCAAGAGTGTCCTGTGTTATCAATGCATACTTTTAATTAATACTCACATTTTATTATTGCTTTATCAGTCATTTTGTCATATATACACTAACTGCTACTACTGTGCAGTACTGAAAACTTTTTAGTTGAGCATGTTCATGATGAGAGAAAATTAGATTCTTATGTGTCAAGACAGAGACAAAAGCTGGGGTAGTTCTGTATTTGCACTCTATTTTGATGTGTTTATTGTGTATCAGTAAATGCCTTCATCACTGATACTACTCTCAGATTTTATACTTGCTGTATATCACTGATGTATACTTATATTACAAATGTTACTTGAATAAAAATGTTCTTCACTGCGTATACACTGCATTGAAGTCCACTACTCATTTAGTTAATTCCTTTTATATTCCCACACAACTGACAAAAGTAATCTACTTCTTGCAGTCAGTAATGCAAAGTTTAAATTGAAAACTCAGATCCTTGGGTCTAAAGAATAATTCCCTAACATTTTAGATCTACTAATCAGGTTATCAGAATGGAGATACTAAGGACTGTGATATGGCATCACCTTCTTTCCATGATTAACTTACCTTCCTAGGTTTTCAAGGAGATTCTGCTGCAGATGAGGTATAAAGCATTAACTTTAATGGCTTAATCAAGATGAAAGAGAGAGAGTGATCTGTCCAAATGTGCATTGATTAATCTCAAAAACACTTAAAAATGAGAATGCTACTGAAAGCCCAGCAGTTGTAGATTTATCAGTATATAAAACCTGAGAGACCAATTCATTCTGAATTGTCAGATTAGCAGATCAGACACCATATTCAAACCCGATTCGATGCGTTCCTCAAACAAGGAGAAAGTAATTTCTCTAAGGGCAGATTTTATCAAATACTTCTCAATAGTTTCTGGGATTAATGCTAAGTAATAAGTAGATTTATCACATTATTAACTTACTAATACCGTATCAAACAAGCATTGCTCTCCTTTGCCCTACTGTAATAGCTACAAGTCTGATGTCATGCTTATTTTTGTTAAAAATTTTAATTAAAATTACAGACATAAAGAAGAGAAAGTGCTCTGGGCTGGTTACGTTGTATTTTTATTTTAACATCACTGTTCTTGTCTTTGTTTTATAAATCTTTTCTCTAATCCAAAATTATATTATCTGTGATTACACTTACTTTTAAATGTCCAGTTTTGCTTTTCTACAGGCAGGTGGCTACCTTTCACTGCCTCTCAGACCATTTCTTCAAACACAAGCTGATCATCAGCCAGTATTAGGAAGATACATTTTTTTGGTGAGAAAATCTTGCATAGTTGTCCAAGGGATGGGTCTGACAGAAGGAGAAGAGACCATTTCTTTCATAGCTTTTGGGATGAGGCATGGTCAGAAACAGCTTTGGAGTTGCTACATCTTTAGATTAGCAGCTTTCCTTCGGGAAATAGATTATAAATATTTTACTTTTTTTATAGACTGGACAGATAGCTTTCTGTGAGTTCTACTCTTTTACGTTTGTAAGAAGTGATTTTATAAGGTGAAGTGCCAAACACTTTAACAGGAGGGACAAATATGACATTTAAGTATATAATTAAAATTTTAATAAATTATTGGCAACAGACTGGTGCTCTTGTAAAAGAACTGTATCATAGTTATATCCTTTTTCCAGATGTAGTGTTCTGTCTCTGTTTTAGAGGGTTTTTTATATTGTTATTAGATTTTCAGCAGCCATGAGTTAGAACACTTGAGTCTTGATCCAAACAATATTTGATGGTTCAAAGAAAAGTCTTTTGCTTTGCTACAAACTACTGTTTGTTAGCAATGTTGAGGGGTCTAAAAGACAGGCTGAAAAATCTAAGAATTGAGGAGTGATCAAATTAAGTATTTGAGTTTCTGGAACAGCCAAAGTTCCTTTTATTGTTAAAAGAAGGAACAGAAAAGAGTTACGTGCTAGGTTGTAGCTCTTGTGCAACAGCAAGAGAGGGTATATGAAGCACTGCAAGACAAGTGTTGAATCTGTACGTGGCTGGTTGCGAGACCATGTGAAAAGTGCTGTCTCCCACTATCCCCCTTTTAAAGGAAAACAGCTATCAACATTGCATTTTATCTGATATTATAAGATTGTATATATGTATTTGCTTTTTGTATGACTGTAATGCTTAGATTTGCTTTGGAAGTACCTGCTGTATCATGCGAGGCAGAATACTGAAGTGTACTTCTGAATCTTTCATCCTGATCTGGTTCAGATATTTAAAAAGAGATGCTTCTGGGCATCAGGAGCTCTCGTGTGTCAATGCAGTTATGCCACAACTGCACAGGGCTGCAGAACTTGGATGGAAGTTTCTCCTAAGGCTTACAATATCACTTATTTGGATCTAGCCCAGTGAGATTTTAGGTTGCTCTTAAAGCACTTTTTCTAGTTCTTTTTCTTTTTTTTTCCTGGAGTGTAAACTTTCCTCTGAGACTTTCAGTTGTAAAGATTATACATTATTAGCCTCATTAAGAAACCAACAGGGAACCTGCTAGAAAATAGGCTCAGATGAATGAATTATCATAATTATTAATTTATTTTACGCTTGAAGACTGTTACCCTTCTATCTTTTCAGAAAACAGCAGTTGGCTTGCTTTCTTTTTGTCTGTTTTTTCTTAAACAACTGTACAGGATTGTAAGCCATTTCGTTCTCTGCAGAACAACGCTGTAAATCTCTATGTCTTTGTACTTAGATTTGAGTCAATTTTCCTTGCATCAGTCTTATTTATAATATACAACCTCTTAATACAAGGTGCTAGAAATGCATGATTTATTTGTGATAGTCTACTGCAATGTACTATTTTATTTGCTTTATTCATAGAAACTCATCAGCTTTACCTTTTCTGTGGGAGGTGAAAGAGCTTAATTCTCTCTGACTCAAACAGTACTAATCCGCAAACACAACTGAGCCAGGAGATATTGTTTGTCATTCCTTTGTATAAATGCAGGCTGAAAAAGATATAGATATTAATATCTCAAGATAAAAATACTTAACTAGGAGCCCATATATTTTCTTTTTTTTTTTCCTAACTCTCTGAGAGATCTAGAAGAATGTTATATTATACAGCATTTATAGTTTTGCTATTTTATTTATTGCCATGACATTAACTGTAATAATAAACTAAAGGTCAGTAAATCAAAATCTCCTACCTTTTCTTCATTAGTTTGTGAAAGTTCTGCCCTCTCAAAGGCTTTGACAGTATGGTAAGAATGGAAACATCAATTTGTATGCAATTTTGATTTTCTGAATAATATTCTATAAAGCTAACTATGGACAAGTGACAAATAGAACTGTACATGCTTAGAAGTGTAATTAATTTTCAAAGGAAAAGGAAAGTAGGATGGAGGGATGAAAGAAAGAAAGAAGGAGAGAGGAAAGGAAAAAGAGAGAAAATAAACCTTGAGTCCCTCATTTCTTTTTCAACATAAGACAGTGACAGCCCCCTTTAAAGGACTCTGGCTACATGCTTTGGTTCTTAGTTACCATTAGTTCCCATACTTATTTAGTTCCCATTTGTAAGATGGTCATTTAAGGAAGAACAGTAAGTTTATAAAGATTACAATATTTGTGTATCAGAAAGGTACACATCAAAGTACTGTAGGAAAACCATGTTAATTTTGGACATATCATTTCTCACCGAGTAAACATTCACAATTCCTTTTATGTTTCCTTCAAATCTCATTTTCTTTTTCACTATGAATGTGACAGTTTCTTTGCTGACTCTGTGGTCTGTTGTGATGGGCTGCAGGCTCATTCATGAGTTACCTTACCAAGTTATTCATCCTGCATAGAGGTCCTTTTCACCTTTGCTTTTATATAAAGTTATCCCAGAGAATTGGTTCAAGTAAACAGAAGAGTCCACCTTGAGAGAACTGAAAAAAACCCATTTCTTACAGCATATTAGAATAGTGAGGAATTGTCAAAAAGAGGTGTCTGTAAATGCACAGTTCAGATAACCTCAGTTACCCATTTGAATGACAATTGAGTAGCAGTATTGAATAGACCTCTCATGGAAGTTAGACTCCTACCTTGTTACTAGAACGCTATGTTTATTTTATCGACATACACGTTTTGCAAGTCTGCATTTATTTGTACATTGATATTTTAACTAATCCATATTAATGAAATAATATACAGAAAACTGTAACTTAATTTCATGATAAGCAGGAGTGATGCATTGCAAAGTCATCTTAATGTACTTGCATGTCCCCAGAGACTATTGGCAGCATCTGTTAATCTACTCACCATTGTATTAGTAGTGACTGGCAAAACCATAAAAAAAAAAGCCCTCCCTCCTATCATTCACATAGTTATAAGTGTGCATTTAGCAGGACCTTTAGATATAGGACAAGGGGTAATGGTTTTAAACTGAAAGAGGGTAGATTTAGAGGAGGTGTAAGGAAGAAATTTTTCACAATGAGAGTGGTGAAACATTGGAACAGGTTGCCCAGAGAGGTAGTAGAGGCCCCATCCCTGGAAACGTTCAGGGTCAGGTTGGACAGGGCTATGAGAAACCTGATCTAGTTGAAGATGTCCATGCTTACCATGGAGGCTGGACTAGATAACCTTTAAAGGTTCCTACCAACCCAAACCATTCTGTGATTCTATGACTCTATGTATTGCATTTTACTTCACACTGGGAAGAAGTCTGAAATAGAAGTAAATGATACGCAGTTAATGGGAGAATGAAACCCTTTTTATGTGTGTTTGAAAACATAATCCTCCTATTTTTTCTTTGCCTTTGAAATATACATTATTAGAAAGTCAGAAATGCAGAGTAAAAATAGTTCAATCTACTGAGCAACATCCTTGGGTCCTTCCAAACACACCTTCAAAGAATGGCAGAGGTCACAAAATGTTTGATCTTCCTTTAGCACTGAAAAAACCTAGTTCAAATCACAACTATGGTCATAGAGGTCAAATTCTTCTACTACTTATCTTCAACATAGCAAGTCATTATACAAAGTCAAGAATTAATAGTCGTAATGCCTAATATCCTATTTGCATTTGAGCATTCATTTAATCATAGTACAAATTCAGATATTTTCCAGTTTCATAGTACATTCCCAAACAGTGATCGTTGCATTGCAGTGACATACATGAGAAAAAACATACTTAAAGACAAGAGAGTCAATAAAGGCAATGACATACTTAGAAAAATCTTTGTGATTTTTAGCATGTGTGTTACGATTATATAGGTGACTTCAATTGCAATAGGAACTATAATTTGGTATGCTCCTACATT
>NW_010318302.1:46273-62151 GCF_000700745.2 Antrostomus carolinensis | reverse complement strand
CCCTCTTGTTGTACTTTTTCTTTTTTGGGTAGAAGAGGCTTAGGAATTGTAACCGAAAAGGGAGAGAGAAAAAAATAAAAAATCCAGTTTATGTAAAGGAAATTGTAGCTTAAGATTTATGGATCCAGTTGATTATCAGTCATTCTGTAATACTAAAAGTGATGCTTATGAACATTTTTAATATTTTGACGTGTTCGAGTTCTGGGGGGTTTTGGGTTGCACATGGTGGTGGTGGTTTGTTGTTTTTTGGGTTTTTTTGTCAAAAAAATAAGGAAAAGTAAAGTCTGAAATTATAGACCATCTAGCAAATTATAGGCCATCCATCACATTTTGTAATATGGCATGTGATATCATATGTCCATTATAGAAAAAAGTGGTTTTTAAAAAACTTTCTGATGGTACTATTTACTGTTAACACACGTGTTTCTTGACCTGGTCCCTTTTTGCTTTTAATTTCTTTTAATCAATTCTGTATATTGCAGTCTTCAAAGTGATTCTGAGGGTAAATCAAGGTAAGTGAAATGAAGAGGGTGCTTATGATGGAGTTCAGCTTGTAGAGGAGTGAGTGTGCAAATGAGTCTATATTACGTACTCATTATATAAGCAGAATACACTGTTTAGAGTTGCTAGAAATAATCATGAGGACTGAAAATGTTATTCATTCCAGAACAGTTCCAGTGTTTTAGTATACAGAAATGCTGCATATTTATTTTTGAGGAAATTGGAAATTTTCTGAGAATTAATACACCTACAGCTTTTAGTGCTATTACCTTTTGTAGGCAAATGTTCTTTTGGTAAGTGTAGTTTAGAGAAGATATGTGTTTAATCAGTACAGAAATCTGTTCTTAGTTCGTAGGATAGGTGGCCTTCATGAGAAAATAAGGTAGATGGTAGAAGCAACCTCTTTAATCATAGAATCGTAGAATGGTCTGGGTTGGGAGAGTTGTTAATGATCATCTAGTTCCAGCCCCGCTACCATGAGCAGGGACACCTTCCACTAGACCAGGTTGCTCAAAGCCTCATCCAACCTGTCCTTGAACACTTCCAGGGAGGGGGCAACCACAACTTCTCTGGACAACCTCTTCCAGTGTCTCACCACCCTCATAGTAAAGAATTTCTTCCTCATATCTAATCTAAATCTACCCTCTTCCACTTTAAAGCCATTACTTCTTGTCCTATCACTACCTGTCCTTGTAAAAAGTCCCTCCCCAGACTTCCTGTAGCCCCTTCAGGTACTGGAAGGCCAGTATAAGATCTCCCCAGAGCTTTCTCTTTTCCAGGCTGAACAGCCCCAACTCTCTCAGCCTGTCCTCATAGGAGAGGTGCTCCAGCCCTCGAATCATGCTTGTGGCCCTTCTCTGGACTCGCTTCAGTAGATCCATGTCTTTCTTATGTCAGGGGCCCCAGAACTGGACACAGGTTTTAATATAGTTCCACTACTAAACTTTTTTTGCTAAAATATCGTTATCTGAGTCAACAGAATGTGTTGTTCAGTGTAGCAGAGACATTCTTTATTGCTGTACAAGATCTCGGCCTTCAATAGCTCAATTATTTCAATAGCATTTAGATCCCTTCTTCTTGTACAACACAATACACATACTCATGTATTCACCATTTGACTCTTCATTTTGTTTATGTTTAAAATAATAAATGGACCTAGATGCAGAGAGATCTCAAATCTGTGTATTTGATTTTAAAAACTTATTTTTAATTGCGTTTCCTTCTTAAGGAGCTGGTTATTTTAAAGAATTTGAATTAATGACATAAACCATAACTATATTTTCTAAAATTTTGAAGAGGAGGAAAGTAATTTATATCAAATGGGATTCTGAAGACAGTGGAGTTTTGTCTCCTGAATTGTGACGTCCATAAACTAAAAGCTTTCTTTCAGTTCATAACACTACTACACCACTAACCCTTTCTTCTTAGTCTGACAAATTTATTCCATCACTGTACTTCTCAGGTGTTCCAGCATACAAAATATAAACTTGAGATTTGAGTTAAAATGTCTTTTCACATTTTCACACCAGACTTCTTGGATGACCTTGGACAGGTGGACTTGCATTCATCTCCTTTAACTTCAGATGACTGCATCTCAGCTAATCATCCTAAACTCCCTCTATTCGTTGGGGAGAAATGGCCACTACTGGACTTGGTCCATCTAAACTGTTTTAGACAGACACTTAGGTGAGATGAATGTCTGAAGTTGCAAGGGTATTTTCTATCCCCTTTGTTGCATTGGCCTTCTGGGAAATGAAGAGAACAGTGCTGTTCCATAACTGCCATATCAACGTATAAAAAGGGATAAATAATAGTAAGAGGTGATTGAACCCTGATAGTCCATCAACCCCAAAAGATTCTGATTTATCTGTCCCCATAAATGGGCAGCAGTATGGACAATGAGTCAAACAAGAAGGGAGGTACAGAAATGGGATGAGTAATACATGACTGTAGTCTAGGACATTGATCAAAAGTTCTGATGCACTCCATGAAGCATAGCAGGATGGGACACCTGAGAATTAAAATGTGGCAGGACCATCCTACCAAATAAGGATTATTTTAGATTAAAAATAGTGATAGAAGTTGAAATAGTGGTAGAAGAGAAGGTGGTATAGAATGCTGTAAATAAGCATATGCAGAAGTAACATTTTTCTTAATTATTGTAGTTTACTGATATATTTAGTGAGAAATAATTTTATAATGACTTTTAAAAACTTGTATCACTAAGAAAAAAATGCTTCTATGTGTTATGCTGATCACATATATGGATGGTAAAGGTTGAAGGACAGTGTAAATTCCTGTGTTAGATAGTAAAGCTTGTTCCTCTATCATATATCATGTCAAGCTGCAGTCTGTACATTAACAAGATATTTCTCATATTTCTATATCTATATGAAACTCCACTACTAAATTACTCTCCTTTCCATGCATAGCCCTACTGAATGTTATCACATGCTACAAGAAGTGTGAGCCCTCCCTGAGAGTTCATGTGAAAAGTTCCTGTGTAACTGATAGGCTTCTTCAGGGCATAGTTCAGAAGACCAAGTTCATCTTCTCTCCTTAGGATGGGAAGGGAGATTAGCCCCCCACTAGGAGAATCTGAATTTAACAGCCTAAATCTTGTAGCTTATTTCCTTTCTTCTTCTTCTTCTTCTTCTTCTTCTTCTTCTTCTTCTTCTTCTTCTGCTTCTGCTTCTGCTTCTGCTTCTGCTTCTTCTTCTTACCTCTGTTGTTACCCAGTTTTAAGAGAGGTTTACTCAGCTAGTGAATTGCACTCCTCGAGAAATCTGTAAGGGTATCCTATTATTACTGTCTAAAGAGAACAAAGCTTTTTTGTAACTCTTCATAAGCCTTTGCTTTTTAAGGTCAAGCAGTCACTATCAGGTTGGGGGTTTGGGGTTGTTTTTTTTTTTGCTTGTGGGTTGTTTTTTGTTGTTTTTTTTTAATTAGTTTTATTTTTTCATATGTACTTCTCCATGCAATATGTATACACTTATTTTTGTTATCAATACTTAATTAAACCAGACCACAGAACTTTTGCTGTAGTAACACTAGGGCAGCAAAACTTTTAATCACTCAAGTAAGGCCTAACAAAGTGAGAAGAATGGAAAGAATGTGGAAAGGTGGATTTTTTTTTTTCTCCTTTTTCCTCTACTAAAGAAAAATAAATGGACTGCTTAGTTAAGGTTTCTGAAGCTGCCTTCACGACATTGATTGACCGACTCTGTTGTAGTTGGTTGGTTATATTTCAAGACTATAACCAAAGCTTCTCTGGAGAGTATGGGAATTAGGTCTGTAGATGTAGTGAGACAAGGATTACAATTTAATAGGTATTATATTCTTTCCCATGGATGATTCTCCAGATACACTTGTATATTGAAGATAAATGAGTAGTAAGAGGGCCTTTTTTGTTGTGGTTAACAAATTCAGAAGTGGTTTATCAGATCTTTTCTTCTCCAAGGGTGTGAGAAAGGGAAAATTCAGTAACATGAAATCAAAGTGTCAGATTAGCAGAACTGGAAATGTGAATACTCTTTTTAACAAAAAAAGACAAAAGCTTAAAATCAAATAGTTACTCAGCCTTTGCCAATGGGAAATTTCTCACTGACTCATATGAAACCAAGGTTTTATGTTTTGTTTTCTCACAGAATAGGCAATGTCAGTTTATTTCATTTGTTGGCATATTGTACCAGAGTTTGTTTTGTACTAGGTATCATTTGACCTTTTTTTTTCTTTTTGTTCTGTCCAGCAATATTACAATAATTACTGCATTTGAGTTTTTTAAGGTTTGCATTAGACTGGTGACATTGGTAATACTACATGCATTTAAATAATCAGGTTTTATTTCACTATTAGGGTTAAAATATTTTGCCAAGACAAAAAATTGCTAGCAGGATTTAGAAATGAGTATACCTATAAAATTAATTACTGCTATTCCATAAAAAGATGTGATTACAGCATTCCAACAAAACACTATTTTTACTCATAAGTAGGATATACAATACAATGTTCTGATTTTTTTTGCCTTTAGTATCATATCTAACAGCCTTTTAGTATAATTTTGTAAGTTATAAAGGTCCTGCAGTAAGTGTGATGATTCAGTCCTCATACTGTTCACCATTCAGTTAAGCAAATAGCCTCTAGTCATCATTTTGAAAGTAGATGTGAAGAAGATTGCATTTCCATAATTAAAAATAAAAATCAAATCCCTCTTCTGTCTTCATTTTTAAACTGCTGCTGTCAAACTGTACAAATGTACCAAAGAAAAATGATTGAAGTACTTTAAAAAATCATTCATAATACTTAGTCTTGGACAAATAATAAAAAGGTAGATCATTGCAATTTGTGATTTCCTCGTTCTAATTATATTATACAAATCCTTAAAGTTTTACACGGATACTATGGTATAGCAATCATAAATCCCATGCATTTTTATCATCCCACTACTAAGCATATGTAGGATAGCTAATAAATAGCTCAACAATCAATGTAATCATGCAATTATATCTTGAAAAGTAATATATTTTTATGGTAGCTACTTAAAAAAAAAATCAGGATTTTGCTCATTAAAATTAAACTGTCTTCCAGTATCTGTCTTGTCTTGTGTCAAGAAGGAACTGGACTATTTGTCAGTGTTTTTCTTTCTTGGATCCAGCTATTATTGTGTTTTAGATTTAAAGTATTTTTTCTTTGTATATTTTATTTTACTCATGATATTTTCTTTGACTTCCAATTAACATTTATTCAACATTACAGGGCTCACTGATATGTCCTTTTAAAACAATTGCAACTTTAATAGGGCACAGAGCTGACATTTGTCTACAGATCAAACCAATTTCGCAGTCAGAGTTTTGGTTTCAAATTATATATTGTGAATAGTATCATCCTGTCTTTCTCTACACTTCCTTTGGCTTTAGTAATTGTATTCTGAATATAGGGTACTTCTGATATGTGTTTGTATGTGTATTTTTATAGTTCATGCAGCTTTATGAAATACATGTATACCTGATCATGTATTCCTAAGTAGAAAGACATTGTGAATGACATCTCTAAAGAAATGGGTAATATAACTCAGCATAGCTATGCTGAGGTTAGTGAAGATGTACTGATTTATGCCAGCTGAGATTCTGGCCAATAGGGATAACAAGTAAACTTTTTTCTTTTCTTTACTTCTGTTGTGCTTTATTGCTTAGTGCACCATGAAGCATCCAGCATTAGGTTTTAATATTGACTACAGCAGCACTGCAGCAGTGACATCTTGACTGACAGATATGGTTACTACCACCTCCACAAATGCTGTTCCATGCTCAGACAGACTTTCATCTGTAAGCATCTGCAAAATGGAAAACTTAGGTTTGAAGTATATATATTTAATATTAGAGTCCAAACCCTCTATTTTATTCCGTTATGATTTTATGTCTAAAAAGACATTATAGTTTTAAATTTAAGGTGGAATGTTTATGAAATCTTTTTTTGCTGGTTTAAATAAGAGGCATATCTGAAATTAATACTATGAAACTGAAAAAAAAATCATCGAGATTGCTTCAATGTATCTACAAATGTGCATTTTATTTATCTCCTTTAATTATCTGTACAATGTAATATAAATTTCCATGAAAAGGCTGTAATATATAGTTAGCAATGGAAGCAAAGCAAACAATCCACAAGCATTTAAAACAGTTAAAAAGTAGTTTTTAGGAGGCCAGCCTCGGAGATCTCTAATTGGGCAATCAGCTGTAACAGCTTGGCCCACTGAGTAGCTACTGTGTGCTGCAGTAGATATGCTCTGAAGGAAATTGTTTCAGTGTTTGTGTCCTCTGATTTATTTTATAGTAGGCAGGATGACACTCAGGGTTTCCATCTAAGGGCATTTACTTACCTGATTCTCATGTAAAACTATATGCTATGAATTGTACAAATATATTCCTATCTGAATGGTGTTATTTGGCATTGCAGTGTTATTTCTGTGTAATCACATAGACAAAACCAGAAATAAGAGCATAGGTACAAGAAGTAATAATGGAATGCTGATTTCAGTAAATTTCCCTAGATATTCTCCTGGCAAGGTTGTAATATTGATAAACCATCACTGAGATGAAAGCTGGTGCTCATCACAAAGTATTTGGATTCATTGGAAATACATTATCATCATTAAATTACTCGTGTTTTGAGTGACATATTTGAAAACAGCATTAAAAAGTAAGAAGAGGCATGGCTGTGGATCTATTCAGATTGTTCATGTCCTTCCTGCCTACATTAGTAAGCAATGATTTATCAAAAAAACTCCAAAACAAACCAAAAAACCCACAACCACTTACAAAGCAAAAGGAACGAACCACCACCCCCCCCACCAAAATCACCACCAAATGAACCCTCGAAGAAATACAAATTAATCTTTTATCTATCTGGCAATAACAAACTTTACACGTGTGGTACATTCAGGTACACCTTTAGTATGAAGCTTTTGCCCTCTCCCAAAGAAATATATCCTGTCCCTCTGTGAAGTTTAGAGAAGTTCAAGCTGAACAAAAATGTTTGAACAAAAATGTATTCATTCTTTTACCTCTATCTGTCTAGTTTTATTTACCTATTTATACACACACATATAAACATATATAGTAATATATATATGGTAGATGGGGCAGGTGAGAGAGAGAAATAAAAGATTTTATTTTCATAGCTAGACAGAGCACATGTATTTCATATAACAAAAGGCTTGTGGGTTGAGATAAGGACAGGGAGAAAGCACTCAGCAGTTACCGTCGTGGGCAAAACAGACTTGACTTGGGGAAAATTAATTTCGTTATTACCAGTCAAATCAGAGGAGGGTAATGGGAGAAAAACCCAAATCTTAAAACACCTCTCCCCACCCCTCCCTTCTTCCCTGGCTTAACTTTTCTCCCAATTCTCTACCTTCTCCCCACCAGCAGCACAGGGGGACAGGGAATGGGGATTGCGGTCAGTTTGTCACATATCCTGCCAGCAAACCTGCTCCAGCGTGGCTTCCCGTGGGGCCACAGCCTCCTTCAGGCATCCACCTGCTCTGGCGTGGGGTCCTCCACGGGCTACAGGTGGACATCTGTTCGACCATGGACCTCCATGGGCTGCAGGGGGACAGTCTGCCTCACCATGGTCTTCATCACAGGCTGCAGCGGAATCTCTGCTCTGGAGCCTGGAACACCTCCTCCCCCTCCTTCACTGACCTTGGTGTCTGCAGAGTTGTTTCTCTCATATTTTCTCACTTGTCTCTCTCTGCAATTACTGTTGCACAGGTTTTCTTTCCTCCCTTCTTAAATATTTTATCCCAGAGGCATTCCCACCATTACGATTGGCTCGGCCTTGGCCATCGGTGGGGTCTGTCTTGGAGCCAGCTGGCATTGGCTCTGTCAGACATGGGGGAAGCTTCTGGCAGCTCCTCACAGAAGCCACCGCTGTAGCCCACTCACTACCAGAACCTTGCCACAGAAACCCAGTGCAGTAATCTTAGCCTTTTATGGCATTACTTGATAGGGCCTTGCAAGGCTCTTCCCTCCACAAAAGGTCGCCGGTTCTTCCCTTCAAGTACCCATACAGTCTGGTCTTTCTTAGAGGACTGTCCTTCACCACCACTCTGTGTTCCTTTGTCACCTTCTCACACTAAGGCTAAATCTCAGCCCAGGACTTCTGTCTGCATGTCATAACAACCTCACTCTGTGTGTTTGTGTATAGGTCACATATGCACTCTGTAAGGTCACATTCGCACAGTGTTGCTTGATTGACTTGAATGCTGCCTTGGGAAGCGCCCCTTTTCTTCCACATCGAGACATTGTGGAGCGATGTATTAGAGGTTATCACTGTTATTTCCATCACTAGTATCGGGATCCAGCTTTTTTACTGATTTGTGTCATGTTTGATGCCACAGCACTCCTTTCTTTTCCTTTTCCCTTTTTAAGCAGTTTCTCTACTTTGCTTACTCTCAACTCCAGTCATCGTGTAGCTTGGTTCCAGCCAACTGACAACTGTCAGCAATTATGAAATCAGTGAGAATATGCTTGCCAAAGCTGAAATTTATTGAGGACGCTCTGCACTCCTCCTGCAATATATGCATGCCAACCTATCACCTTCCGAAATTCCTCCTACACAGAAAATATTCAGAGGATTAGGAGCACTCATACATTTTCTACACTACTGTTTTCCTTTTCTCTGGTAAAGGGGCATGGTTAGGAAGAGAAGTCATTACTAGTAGTGGTTTTAGTCAGTCTGACACTTTGGCAAGGAAATGTTAATACCTTGGGTCCTTTTTAACCTATTTTGGAGTCCAACTCAGTGAACAAATACTCTTAGAAAAATGGATATGCAAAAAAGACTTAAATTCACCTTTCTCTACACACATTTCTGCTTCTGGGCCCAATGCATTAATTCCAGGCAGATTTTGCTGAATTATATCACTTTGTGTTGATTAAAAGCTTTATAAAACTGAACACATATTTGAGGACTTTTAGGTCCGCTGAGATAGTGCCACTTGAAATTGGAGCTAGAGAATCTTTCAGATAAACCCTGTGCTTTGGCTATTCTGTCAGTAAAAATATTTCATAAAGCTCCTTACATCTCTTTCTTTTTCCAGGAATATCACTGAAAGAAGAAGGTAGATTTAAGCAACTGTTATTTACATTGGTTAAGGACAGTATTACAGCTGTATATAGTATGCAGGATAAATACTTGTTACATTAGGGTCTACATTAAGATATTGTGGTACTTAGAAGAGCATTCATTCTTTCAAAGCTTGCTTTGTAAGATATGGCCTGAGGGAAAACGGTAATACCATAAGCAAGTTTCATACAACCAAATATATATGCATTTTTGTCCTCATTTTACATTTTTGTAGTTAACCCAGATCACAATTTAAATTGTTTTAAATAACTTCTTATAGGCATTAAGTCCAATGTAAGTTTTGAGAGATTGAGAGGAAAGTTTAGAGACATTTTGGATCTTTTGAGATATTCCATGAATAGGAGACAGGGTGTGCTTTATCATAGAAATACTTTTATGTCAAAATATGTCACATTTATTTATTCAAGAGTTCTGAAGGATGAAAAGTATTGCCTAAGATGGTGTTTGCCCAAAGATACCATTTCTAATACCTTTTGTGTTAACCCAAACATACCTTTTGTAAATCTTACTGTGGAGAAACAAATAACTTTGCTCCATCCACCTTGAGCAAATTGAAAGTCAGTGAGAGCAAGTTGGTATGTACCTCCAGTCTTAACACCCAAGTTACCTGCCTGGAAAAGTAAAATATCATAATAATACAGAAGTTGTTTCTGCCATCCATATATTTAGATAGTTTAAAAATACTGAGAAAGGATAAAATAGCTACTGAAAGCTACATAAACTTTCAGTTTGTTATGGCAAGTCAGGGTTAAGTAGAAGAGCTGAAATAAAAAACTTTTTTTTTTTTTCTTTTAATAAACATGCATATGCTGTCTTAGAGGCCTTACAGATTCAGACTGGGTCATGAGAGGTGGTCACAGTTTGAAATCCCACAAAATTCTACATTCTGACTGGCTTTTCAGCTAAGCGATCTTCTGTGGTGAAAAAATATCTTTAGATATGTGTCTTTGTATTTAGACACCAATTTTATATGTATTTATATTTTATGTATGTACATATGCATAATAAATGACCAGAAAAAGTGCTTTGGAAGTAGGAAGGCGAGAGTGCAACAGAAATAATTTTATTCAGCTTTCTTTTCTGCCCATCATTAACATTTGTTTTTTCAAGTCACTATTGCATTCATAGTCAGATCTCCATCTTTATTATACCTTCATTAACCTTTTAAATCTCCTGTCTGTGTACAGGAGCCTTTCTTTCGTTTAATTATCTGCTTAAAATTCACAAGTGGTAGCTGCTGCCATTTTGGCTTTTTGACATTTTTCACCTGCAGACTGTAAGAAACAGATTTAAGAGGCTTTTTCTGCTGTTTTATGTTGCATCCTGATTTTAACTGAAATACTGAGGCTAGAATTCAGTCATTCATTGTCATTCAGGAGTTGTTTGAGTTGCGCTTTTGTGCTTTGTGGGATCAGCAGACCTCAGCTGAATTACAGTCTTGAATTTTGTTTTGCAACCATGTATTATTTTCCTTGTGCTGTCACCATTTCTTCCTTTTTAATATGATCATAAAATACCCCAGCTTGAACATTTTATACAGGAATTCCATTTCTTTTGCTTGCAGATAGGATCACTTGGCTTGCAAGTCATTCAGTTCTCTTATCTATCTGTTGATCTATACTTTTCAAGGCACACTCTTCACTCTGCTATCTAGTACACTGCTACCTCACAGCAAATAGGAGATAGCAGTATTTATTCCACCATGCATTATTTGATGTACTTCATTCCTTTTTCCTTCATGTAATCAACAGTGTTTCCAGTTGCATTTCCTAGAACATCAGGTGTAAAGATAGGCACCCTTATCAGGGTTGGTGTATAATGTTTCTATTACCTTTTAGTCGTTCAAGCAGTTATTTCTTTTCTCCTAATCATATTATTAGCATTTAATAACAGTTGCTTTGGGAGCTGCAGAACCAAACAGTGTCATGAGGCTCAGTGGCAATACATCTGTGTTAAAGGTAACATCTGGTTTTTGCTCCCTTGAAGTTAAGAGATGTGGTGAGAGGAATTTTAACTACTCATTCACACACTAACTTGTCCGTCAGTACACGGTACGATTCATGGCTAGGGAAGAAGTGGTGTTGCCAGACTTCTGTGATCCCATTTAGAGATTAGAAAGGTAGGAGGCAGACTGAGTTTCTGCCATGGCTCCTGTCTAAAGTGAGGTGGTTAAAAGAACACATGGTATTTTTCCTGCCTGTCTGGATTATTTGTTAATGTTACCACTCTTTGGCTGATAACCTGCCTTCTTCAAACACACTTTCTATTGTAATGAACTCAGCCTGACTGAAAGAAATCCTTGTCAAAATCTGCCCTTCATCATCTTTGTCGACTTTCTGCTTATTCCCAGCATGCTGCTTTTCTCATAGTTATTCCTTATTATAACAAAGAGGCACACTGCTTGCCAGAATTCCTGTGAGATAAAACCTTAGCCTTACTTTACAGGTATCAAATATCTAATAATCTTCTGTAATTCTGATAGTTTGTCTCTCTGGGTGCAGTTCCTTGGAACTTGTACTTTAATAGTTTTGAATGTCTGTTAAAGAATTCTGGAGTTTAACTCCTGTAATATCCATCCAAAACACTTGCAGTAGATCTGTATATTTTTAACCGTCAGGCTGGCAAAGATTTATCACAGATGCATTTGTTTCTTTGTCCCCTGGACTTCCTTTTTTTTCTCTATGATAAGAATATTAGAATACGTATGAATGTGAACTAAGCTAGCCAAAATAATTATTTGTTGCCATGCTACAGGCTTTGAACCACAATTTCTACAGTATGTGGTGTCAATTGACAACCTTATCATTATAAGCAAGCTTTTATGTTATACTTAAAAGTTTTTAATCTTCTTGCCATATCAATTATTTTTACTTAGACAAGAGAGTCTAATTTTATAGGAAAATAACTGACAGTTTAATAGTATTTAACATTTCTACAGTATTGTTCTAGGAATTGCTCAGTACTTTACACATATTAATGACTTAAACTTTCCAGTAACCTTATGAGGAAATGTTATTATCTTTATTATACAGACATGGAAACAGTGGCGTAGTGAAGATAAAAGATAAATAAATTCAGACAGCTTATTTGTAACAAGAAAGAAAACAAGCCCCATATTCTTAGTCTTCCATTTTGACCACTAGGTCATGACTTTTGCTCAGAGAGAGGAAGTATAACCCCTTTTCTGTGCTATTCTGGCTTAAGTAAGCAATGTTTTCTCATACCCTTCTCATTCCATTATTGAGTGAAAGTTTATCCTTCTCTAGTAATCTATGTTCCTGTCCCTGCTCAACTGGTTAAGGAAGAGGTCAGTGGAAAAAAAAGGGGGTGAGAAGAAGACTTTTAAAAGTCTTTGGTGCTGCAATCTCATAAAAGAGATGCATGTCTGCCTGTCTTTCTTTCTCTCTCTCTCTCTCCCTATCTTTTGGTGTTTCTTTTTCTCTTCCTTTCTTTCTTCAAAGCTTTCTTTCTTCTAAAACCTACTTAAAAGAGTAGGTTGAACAGCTAGATTTTCAGAGCTGGAAGATTTAAGGCACTTGTAGTGTGCTATGAACTCTTTCAGATTGATTGGACAATCTGCATGAAATTTCATGAGATGACCATCCATACCATGGCTGCATGAAGCCCTTTCAATATGTGTATTTCAGTGCTTAGGGCCAAGTTTTATCCCATGTAACTTCAGGTGTTTTTCAGAGGCCTCAGTGTTAGGATCTTAAGCCTCTTTAAACATCCCTTATCCTAAGTGGGGAGACATAAGAACCTCCAAAGAGAAGTTCTGAGTTGTGCTGAGTTACTTTCTATGGAGAAAAGTGTCTCTCTTCATGCACAACAAAGGAAACTTAGTTGACCGTGCTCCTCTTTTAAGGTAATCACTGAAATGAGTAAAATCAGAGAAGCTGCAGCAGGGATTTAATGCAGAGAACTGAATGAATGTGCAAACAAAACTTTCTAGTGCATGTAATGAAGACTAAGTCTGAGCTGATAGGTCCACAGTGGAAACAAATCTGCCAGTATGTCAGTGCAGGTAAGTAGCATCTCCGTGCTAAAACCCTGTATTTCATGAATGCATGCATAAAGTGATAGAAGTTTTTCCTACATATGTAGGTTAACATTGTGTGAGGAAAGGACTAGCTGAATTACATCAGGCTTTTAAGTTTTCTTTTTTAACTCTGATGCATAGGATGAAGCAGAAACAGCACTGTGGAACAGCAGGAAGATATGCACAAATCAACAGATGAGTAAATCACGAAGTGAGAAAAATCATAGGGTAGCACTGCTTCTGTAAAACTGCTAAGACACTGGTAAATTAGATTTCTAGGTTATTTTCGTGACCAAAAAAAAGGCAGTAACACTGATATTTACATACATTCTGATCAGTAACTCTGCAATCTCAAATTAGTATTTTTAATACTAACTTTTCAGAAACAAAAAAGCACTGTTTTCTTGTGTAATGTTTTACTCTAAACTTAAAATAAAATTACAATTGCATATTATCTTTGAGGGCTGTATCATCAAAAGTGCTTAGATTACTATTTGAAACATTTTCTCTTAGCTGTCATGCCTGGAAACAGCCTGCACTCTCAACAGATGAATTCTGTATTTTGCATTAAAAAATGAAGCAAAGGAAAAACATACAGAGTACACCTTCCCATCGGAGCTGTACCCAGGCCTTTAATTTAGATTAGTAGTTCCTTGCTCTTCCTACTGCCTTCAGTAGATTTGCACGTATGTCATTGATTGAAACACCACAGGTATTTCAGTACAGAACAAGACAGAATGTGCTTGTTCATTTAGTGAAAACTATTTGCTTCGCTTTGCCACAGGCAGTTGACAACTGATGAAACTCAGCTTAGTCAAAAGAAGAAATATGACACTAAACAGATAGGAGGCAGGAGAGCTGTGCTAATTTTGTAACTTTAAAATTGATCCATTTCCTAGGCACTCTAGTAAAGAGGCAATTAGAAATTATATGAAACTGAAGTCTTGTACTTTTTAAATACTAGCAATTAGCAGTGATAAGAAATGTAATGATTTTTTTCATTTGCATTGGAACAATGTTGGTTAGTGCATGTCAACTGCAATTCTTACTCTTGTCAATCTTATTCTTTAACATAATACCAATATTTGCACTTGGACTGCTTTTTAATGATTTAATTTATGATTCTAAGAAGCAAGTGCAATTTGAATTAGAACAATATTTGAAACATTCTCATCTTTCATAAAAACCTGTATTTCTTCTTCTGAAAGATAGCATTAGTGTAAATTATATGACGAACAGTCATCAGTCAGAAACCACTAATGTCTTGGAAATGTTGCCAAAAAATGTTCAAAAATCTGTCTTAAAAGATGAACCAGATCAACATTTCATGCATGGCAAGGAAAATTTCCTTGACTATAAAATCCAAATAAATCTTGATGTTCTTCTAGTAATTGTATGTATGTGTTTACCCAAAAAGGAAACTTTGAGGCAGTATGTGGCAAAATATGATATTGATTAACGTGTCCTAACAAGGTGTTCTGGTTTTGGCTGGGTTAGAGCTATTCTTCTTAGTAGCTGGAATAGCTCTGTGTTTTGGATTCAGTATGGGATTTGGTATGGGAAGAACGTTGATAATATACTGATGGTTTTAGTTATTGCTAAGAAATCAAGGACTTTCCAGCTTCCGGTGTTTTGCTAGTCTGCACGTGCAGGAGAAGTTGGGGAGAGCATAGTAAGATTAACAGATCCAAACTTGCATTTGGATATGCCAGTGGGATATTCCATATCATATAACATCATGTTCCGCATATAAATGAGGGTTGGCTGGAATGCTCTCTCTGTGTCTTCTGGGATTGCAGTTTCGATTTGGGGATTTTCGCTCCGCCAGGATCATTAGCTGGGAACAGGCTGGGCATTGATCATTGAGTGGTGAGCAACTGCACTATGCATCACTCTTTTGTATATTCTATTTATATTAATATTAATATTTTAATTACTTATTTATTTTACGTAATAACTTGCTCTTATCTCAACCTATGAGTCTCCTTACCTTTACCCTTCTAATTCTTTCCCCTGTTCCCTGAGGTGAGGGAGAGTGAGCAAGCTGCTCTCAACCAGATTAAACCATGACACAAGGGTATCAGAGAATTAGACAATTATGTTTGACATAGAGAAGAAACTGCAAATAGAAACAGAATAACAATATAGAGTTATTTCTGGGAGTTTGAATAGATTGTGGGCTGTAAAATTTCAGTAAGTGAAGACATAGAGTTAAAACAGGTTTTCAGAATTGTAGAATTTTTTTTTTTTTTTTTCCTGTTTAGACATATTTTGTTTTAGTAATTTCTCCTACAATACTGTTAGGCACATATTTTTTTTGTTTTTATGAAACAATAATCTACACAGACTATGGCTGTATTGAGAAATAAGAAAAATCAGGAAGTTTCTGTCCAATGTGTAGGTTCTTTTTTTTACAGAAACCTTATAATGCAGATCTGAACCATGGAGGCAAATCATGCAGTTGTGTGGGCCATTAGGAGTATTTAGATACATCTTGGGATTAAACTGAATACAGCAAAAGTTTTTAATGGGAATTGTCTTTTTTTTTTCATTTAAAGAAAATAAAAATTACATTAGCAATCAATTAAAAATAATTCAAGTTGTAGTACTTAATATTCTCACAGGCTTCTTTGTATAAGATACACTTGCAGGAGAGGAATAGCAGTAAAGGACCATGCATCAGCAGTTA
>NW_010318302.1:45336-46158 GCF_000700745.2 Antrostomus carolinensis | reverse complement strand
TTTTTTTTTTTTTTTTTTTTTTTTTTTTTTTTTTCCTCCCAATGATGTTAGATTGAAGTAGGCAGCATTAATTAGTCTTGGCTTTTATATCAGTCATAATTTTGGTGATTCTTCAGTATAAAGGAGAAATAATAACGAATATCTAGTAAGTTTACTCTCTCATGGCTATGCACGTTTACAGAAATAGACTTAAGATAGGTTGATAAATCGTTCAAATTCTTTATTTAAAATATCCATATTTAATTTAATATTTAAATAAATATAAAATATTTAAAATAATTTAATTTAACTCCCAGTTTTATTGCTTTGAAAAGATTTTTTACTCCAATCTAGATCCTACTTGCCATTACATGTTTCAGGCTGAGATCAAAGCCATTTGATAGTCAATTCTCTATTTTTGTTGCATGGCTGTTAATTTCATTGTCAGTCCCTGGCAACATGGGCTGGGGCCTTGGCTGGTCAAAGATGCTAGAAACTAGTTTATGCTCAGTAGGCAAAAAGTTGGAGCAGGGGTTTCTGAAACTTTTCCATTTGTCACACCACTTCCAGGCCAATAATTAATAGTGATTGTAAAAACTTAATAGCAAATGACATTAACATTGTTTACAGTTTTTTTGTGCTTTTCACAAAATGACACCAAGCCTGAACAGAGAAAATTATTAGAGGGACCAGGTAGGAAGGAAATGAGAAGGAAATAGCCATATGTGATAAATAAGTACCAGGTAGGAGAGGCTTGAAGAGATTGTGTCTAGATTAAGGGTTGTCAGAAAGTGAAGTCCAAGGAACAGTATAAGGTGTTGGAAGTAATTGGAAAGAGATCTT
>NW_010318302.1:37883-45303 GCF_000700745.2 Antrostomus carolinensis | reverse complement strand
GACAAAGCAGAAAAAAAATAATAAATGGCCTCAATTATCTCTTTTAAAAATTCCCTTAGATTCTTGACAGTGATGGAAAGAAAAGCTAGAAGTGTAGAACAGCTCTTACAGGCCTGTGTGTTCAAAAAATGAAAGCTTTAGTAACTGCAAGTAACATTTAATATCTCAATTTTTAGTAGTGTGCTTGACATACAATCAGTGATACCACAGTTACATCAGGTTGGCCTAACAGTCAATGCTGTACATGAAAGGTGAGTGCTCATTACTTCACTTTAAAAAAAAATCTTTCCATGTCAACTGCTTTTGATCAAAGACACATAATTAAAGAATTAAACAAGTTTACGTCTAATAGACTGCCTGCAGTTCTCCACAGCATTTTTACCAAGCAATAGTCTACTTTACTTGATTGTCTATTATACTCATTAGGAAACTAAGCAAGCTGATTGTGTTTCTCTGAGAGGAAAGTAAATGAAAGCTAGAAAAGGTGTGTAATGCTTTAATGAAATGAGTGTGGTGCATGCTCACAGCCTGCTTGTTTTCATTTAGCACATGCATCAACTTGTAAATTATCTTCAGCTTTCGTGTGGCATAATGATCTTTTGCCATTTCGGTTCTGCTGCACTCAGTGGTTGGCAAGTCATGGAGATAGCTGGTTTTCTGGAAGAAGCTTCATTCTCCCTGACAACAAAAGTAACAGTGATTAGTTCAGCTTCTTAGTTGGGCCTCTATGCTGTAACCCAGCTTGACATCATAAAGGCAACAGGTTTTTGTGGGGTTTTTTTTTCTTTTTTCCTTCTTCTTTCTCTCTCCGCTCTGTCTCTCCTGAAATGCTTTCTGAGCAAATTCTTTCCTTGTGGAGGAATGTCACATTCTCTTGCACTGGTTGATAAATATTTATGCCTGAGAACAGCATAAAGCTCTCTTTTGGATGCTTTCCCATTTTACAGTGTGCTGGCTTTTGGCCTGATCTCTGTATTTAGAAAACACTGTGTATACCTGCATGCTTTCTTGACTCAATTTCCTATTCCTACTGGGTCTACAGCCAGTACTGCATGAGAACCATAGTGCATAAGTGCATATTGCAATATTTTCAATGAATTGTCAGGATACTTAAATAAAGCAAAATGAAAAATAGGTGGCTGCTTTTCTAGGTGTATAACCACATTTTAAGGAGAAATTTATAGATATGCCTGGAAAGGATACAGTACACAAAATGTAAAAACATTTTTAAACACTTCAGTACTCTGATAAAACTGACCAACCATGAATGGAATTACAAACAGCAAAAATTAGAACTCCTATGGCAGTATTAATTCAGCCCCGTTTCACAATTATGAGGCTTTTTCCTGAGCCTTTTCTTAAATGTATTGCTAAGTTTTGCTTTTCTGCTTAGATTTTATTGTTAAACAAACTCTGTGTATATCCAGTGAAAAATATTTTCATTATTAAAGGTATTCTATCACTAGTAAAATGGTGGTGCTTTCTAAAACCATTGGTTATGGAAGCTAATATCCCTTTTCCTCTTTAAAAAGGAGTAACAATCTATTCTGGATATAGTGGGTGTTCCCTGTGCTCAGTAAGGGACCTCTAACAGGTGGTTCCATGGAAGAAATGTGTACCCTTATGCTGCAAACCTACATGGTATGCATTTGGGTGGGCGGACACTTGTGAGAAAGACAAAGGAGACTGGTCTCTATGCTGCAGCTTCCTCAAGGTTGAGTATGCCTTTCCTTGAAGCTTTTATGAGACCAATAGGTCATGTCCGGTATCTCCACATTTGCGTACTGTATTTGCTTTTGAGGTGTTGGTATGTGACTAGAAAGCTTGTTTAAGTTCCTTCCTAGAAGGGTACTGGTGTCTTTTGTTGCTAAGGCAAAGAGCATTTGTAGGTTGTCATCTCTATAAGTCAGCATGGTTAGGCAGAGCTGACCAGGGAGCTCCCCAAGCTTCACACCACTGGTTGAGGTCAAACAGCTCAGCTGTGGAGTGGATTAGGCGGGCCAGCCTTCATGGCTGCATGAGTCATATTTCAACATCTCCATCTGGACAAGATCTAGAACTATGTGCTGTGTGCTTAGTGGGGCTGCTTCAGGGGGTTACTCTGCAAGCAGCTCTTAAGTGGCCTGATAAAATGCTCCTAATGTCTGCTCTGCTGTGGGGCAGGGCTGGGCTAGGTGTCCAGCTCAGCCCTGGGGCAGGCTGAAGTGTTCTCCCAACCTGGCTGCTTCACTTTCTCTGACAGAGAATTTGGATTAGCCTGAAATCTTCATGTCAACAGACTGGCCACATACTGCAGTCCCAGCATGGCAAACAGATGTAAATTGCTCATGAACTGTACATGGCTACCTGTTTGTCATCTTGAGATAGTGTTGGTTGCTGACAGTGCTGTGAAAGCTCTGTCATGTACCTAATGGGCAGTGTGATCTCTCTGTGTGTATATATACACAAATATGCATATATACTCCTAAAAATAGCTTATAGGATTAGAACTTTAGTTTAAGGGTCAAAAACTTTCACTTTGATGTAGGATATACAGTGTGACCACTTGGGCAGGAACCTTCATGTTAGATTTAAATAAAATGTTAGCTAAGCATTTCTTTTAATGTAATTATTATTTTATATTATTATTTTCATTGTTATTTTCAAATAAGAGAGAAATGGAAGTTGTTTTGCTTATTTTAAAATTTAATCATCCTTAATTGGGAGTGAAATTATAATTTTACTGAGACAATTGGTTGGAGTTGGGGTGAAATTACAAATTTTTTACTAATCCTGTTGTTTTGCTGGGTAACTTGATTACTAAGATTCATTTGCTTTGGAAGAGCAGGTTAATAGGGCAAGAAGCATATCAGTGTATGCTGTAATGAAAATATTGTTCCAGGAAGAAAGAAAAGGATTAATTTAGAAAAGGAAAGAGGAAGAGATTAAGTTTTGGAATATGTAAAACAACAAAGATTGGAAATACTTTAATATTGCTGGACCGATTGTTATTTTCTCACACTTGCATTTTTCCCTGTGTGTGATGCAAAAGCGGTGTTGGTCTCTTTTATTTTTGCAGAGTATGTCTATGTGTTTCAGTGACTCAATTAAAATTTGCCTCATGCAAATTTTTCCAGGAGCAGATGTGCCTGCCAAGCTGGGCAGAGAAAATGTGCAGCGAGGTCATAAAGAAGATAGTTCTTCATTATGCTCTGCCAAAATCTTAGCAGATCATCACTGAGCATGTCCAGATGTAAAATTTCATTCACTGTCTCTTTTATTTTTGTATTGCATTTTTCATTTCCTGCATTCCCATCTCTACTGATGGGTGAAATCAGTTCTTCCCCTATCAGCCAAGCGAAGTATCAAGTTGCAGTCTCTTGTTGATTTCGTTGGGTTTTGTTTTGTTTTATTTTGTTTTCCTGGGGAAAAAGTATGGTAGATGCATTGTGTATGCTTTTAAATCAGGACAGTGTCTCCTATCAGCCAGGCTGATACTGAGGGGTTGAAGGAGATGCAACTATGGTATAGAGCAATATGCACATAATGTCCAGTGGTTGCTTCACTGTGACTTGTCATGTCAAATTAGTGACTGTCGGGAAGACATTTTCTGATTTTTGTTTAAATTACTCTTTGCCTGAGAATGAGCTTTGACAGTTTAAACTGAAGTGAATTTTTTGAAGTCATTAAAATCTGGAAACTAATGGGAACCTTGTAGAAATTTTAAAGGGTCAGTGATGGCTTAAAAAAAATCACTTCTGCCTGAAAAAATCAGTAACTAGAGATCATCTAAGATTACAGTAACAGCAAAAGGTCTGAGAAAACAAAAAAGCCCTTTTCAGTTTCTTGTCTTTCAGAACTTGGTGGTATATCATATAAAATGGTTTCCCTGCTTCTTTAGGGATATCATCTTCATTAAAAAAAAAATAAATCTAAAAACCCCAACCAACAAAAAACAGAGATGAAAATGAAATATAACCCAAAATATAACATCATATGCTTGCAGAGTTGGTAGAAGCAATGAAAGTGTCCACTGTATTTTTAAGCCATTGTTTAGTTTCTCACTTCAAGTAAGTATTCTTGTAAGTAAATAATTGCACAATGGAGATTTTATTATTAATTCATGACATTAAATCTTACTTGTAGGAACCCTCAGTTCTAATATACTTAGTCTTTCAGGCAGCCCCCAGATTTTTTATATGCTGTAACATATCTGAAAGAAAGGTAAATGGGATTTGAGACATTGAAAACCCTGCCTGCTTTTACTAGGAAAGACATTTTTCATTGTCAAATTTTATGCACATACGAGCTAATTAAGAGTGTAATAGGAAATAAATCTATGGCAGTGCAAATGTTTTAGTTGCGAGAGCAATAGCATGAGTGATTTCCTGTAGGTTTTTAGAAGAATAAATGTGAATCTCAGGCATTGGTCATGCACTCATTTATACTGGCATAATGTATTACCAGAGGAAAAAATGCAAATAAGCAGGGAAACAAGCCTATACACTTCCTGAATTTTGTTCTATTGTTTGCTTGGGTTTTTTTCAGATCACTTAGGATTGATAAATTTTAGCTCCTTCCTTGGCTTGAGATGCATTTCATATTGATTGAGTGACTCTCCATTGAATAAAAGAAGTAACATTGGCAGAATTTCTAGCTAGATATCTTGCTGTTGATTAGGAAACAGGCTGCTTGTATCTGTCAGATAAAGAAAAAGACTGTGTGCTTCCAATATAGCTTCATCCTGGACTATTATTTCTTCATTAACTTGTTAAAAGAGAAAAAACATCTATGAAGCCTTTTTTTTTTCCCCTCCCTCAGGCATCCAGGCACAAAATGAGTATGAGACAAAAGGGAAAAGAGGGGGAGTGAAGGGAAGAAAAGGAACAAGGAAACAAGGGAAATGAGTAAATCATAAAAGCCAGACAAAGTATATCAGTATTTTTTGTATTTCATCCATGCTTTCAAAATCAGGAGTGACCTTTCTGCAAGCTGAAATGAGTAGGCATCTTCAGCAAGGTTCATCTGAGTCAAAAATGAGCAGCTAACAAAACACAGTAGCAATGACTATGCAGTAGCTCCTCAGGGACTTCTATGAAGGCAAGCAAGATAATTTTATATTATATAAAGAATATTAGATCAAATCTTTTGGGTCAAATATCTTAAGACTTATTAAGTATTTTTCCCCCTGTATGATTGTGGAATGCGTGACTGATCACCTTTCTTAACTTATAGCAGGCTAGGACTCAGATGGTTTTAAGAAAGGCCCTTAGGGCTATGGAGCTGTTTCTGTTTGACAGTCATAGGCTGGATTCTCTCATTTATATTTAACTGTAATCATCAGCTTTGAGAAGAGCTTCTAATTTTAAACACATGGTGCTCCCCCCACCCCCTCCTTTTGTCCTCAGAAAAGCTATAATTTGCTTGGGTGCATCTCTACTTTAGCTACCAACATGCTTTAGCCCCAGAGTAGGCTTCACACACGAAAACTGTACTGCCAAAAACTGTGTTACCTGCCCGTGTTTCTAGTGTTTGTTTGCTACTTTTTTTTTTTTTTTTTTTTTTTCAAAATGACTTCTACCTGTATCTTGAGTATTATCCCAGCCACATTGTACTGTTGTCGTTAATGGCCTTGATAAAATATCATCACTTTAGTATGAGTAAAATGATACTTCAATATCTTTCTTAAAATTTATCTTAAAGTTGAAATAATCAATGTCTAAACAACAATTAGAAGTGCAATGAATTGTTATTTCTTGAACTGATAGAGATCCAATTAGATATCCCTTCTTGAGCTATATATGAAAGAAGGATATTTTTAAAAAACCCCTGAATATACATTTTTGCTCTAGCAATGTTTTATCCAAACTTAAGTCAGACACCCACTTAGTTAATTGACCATATATCAGTAAAAGGGTATGTATAAATAAAACTTTACTCCAAAATTATAACATTTTCTTAGATGTCTATGTGTTTAAACATCAAAAAGCTTTGTAAACTGTCTGCCTTTACTCTTAGTACAATGCTAACCCCAGAGGGAGGGAAGAGTGAAGGGCAACAGGGTTTGTCTGTGTTTGTACAGATTATTATCCTTTTAACAAAGACCAACACAAAACATACAAATCCATATGTTTGGATTTGTTGCTGACACATTAATTATACATGTGCTCACAGTGTAACACAGTGCAAAATAATCTAAGATGATATAAAAAAAGGAATTTCAGGACTAGCATCTTTTTCTTTAGTTAGGAATCCCAAATCCTAAACTGACTTTTCTGTGAGTATCTTTTGCTTAACAGTCTGTGAGACTTACCATTAAGAAAACATTTCCTTATTATTAATTTCACCACTGGCTCTAAGAATGTATGTCAACCACAGAATTCCAGACCAGAAGTGAGATTTTTCAACTTTGTGAACAAGTTCGTTTATTTGATTTTTTAGCAACCATTTTGTGGTGGGGCAGATAATTTATTGGATAAATCTGCCAAAGAACCTAAATCTTGCAATGATCAGTATTGTGATAAACCTACCTGAATTTTGTTATATCTTAATGCCTAGTCTGTAGTCAACAAAGTCTAGAGAGCCATTCAGCATAAAATAAATGCCTACATTTGATCAGGTGAATAACTCTCTAGACTCTTTGGAATGTATGGACAAAGGGCTCTGCTTGGTTGCTTTGTGATAGTTACCTAACACACCTGAGATGCTCTACAATCTCAAAAGCATCAACTTGAGGCGGGCAGTTTTGGCAACAGACTTGCAGGAAACCTGTGTCTTTTGAATCACCAGCTGGAGGCCTGACAACATAAGGGCACTTCAAGAAGCCCTAGATACCTGTGTGTGAGCAACTGAATAGAAGTCTGGACTCAGATATTTTAATTTGGTCTGAAGTTTAACTCAACTCTGAATCTGCCTAAATACAGATGGTAGTGAGGTGTCTAGTTCTGCTCATGCTTATTGTTGGGATCCTTGATGTTTGTTTTTTTTTAAAACAGTCCAGTAGTTAGTCCTGACAGTTTGAAAATAAGCAACCATTCCCTCACCTGCATAATGTACTGAAGCCTTGTGGTTACTTTAGTCTCCCATTAACGGTCAGACATACATTTTGTAATCTTGTTCTGCCTGAGGTGAAGCAACATTTTGAACCTACATCTCAGCTACAGGGAATTTCTCAGCCTTTGGACAGGGATTGTTTTGGAGTAAGCCTGTTCCAGTCCTTTCTGCTGCAGATATTCCACTTGGTAATTTTTTTTTTTTTTTTTTTTAAATAGTCATTCAAATAAAGAAGACTACAGAGAAGAGGCAGATGTGTGTATTACAGCTTGAAGGCTAAGGCACTTCCAGTCCAGATCCAGGCTCTGCTTCATGTTAGCATGGGGGCTTGAAAACAGGGATCCTACTTTTTTGACTGTCCTTCCCACGCAGCCATTGGCTATTGTGT
>NW_010318302.1:29279-37853 GCF_000700745.2 Antrostomus carolinensis | reverse complement strand
GCTGACAAACCTATTCCAGCATGTATGTTTTACATACACTTACTTGGATGTGATAACACCTGAGGTGCAAAAGAAATTAAATGGCTGATCTGCTGGGGTTTGGTTACCAGATGTCTTTGGCATATCAAGACTTAGTTGTATGCATGTTATTTGGCAAAAATGTTGGCTTCTCTGGGGCTTTAGATGATTGTAGGATTAGGAATAATTTAGAAGGACTTTTGAGCATCTCATTGGCATCTTAGCAGATCTTGTTATGGATTTAGGCTTAATGCTGCAACAGTAAGTACATGCACAAATTATACTGAAGCTTCTGTTTCTGCTTCAGCTTCGAAGTCCCACTATACTTAAGCAAATAAATAAGAGGTGCATATTTGACTGTGTTTTAAGACCTGGTCTATAGACCCTGATAAACTGCAGAAAGATATAAGACTTCTGAAAAATAATCAATTAACTTGAGAAGTATAGGTACTCAACAAAATTGGGCCACCTAAATTAAGTATAATGCTTAATTGTGTAATTAACTGATTACAGATCAATTGCCCCACTTCTAAAACATTATCCTGAAAGAATCCTTTCCTTGGTTTTCCTATTGGTAAAAATTACATGCTGTTTTGCTGTCATTCAGAAATATTTAACTCAATTGGTCCTTTACAGAGATCTATAATTGTATATCTGAATACAGTAGCAAAATACCTGTCTACAGAGATGTACAGGAAACTTCAAATGGCTGTACCAAACGTCCTTGAGGTCTTCCCACTGATCAAGGTGTTACTTATATTTGTTAGTGGAGAGAATTCACAACATACATCATTAAACCTCATCATCTGTCTAACCAAAGAAATCATTTAAGCAGACAGAAAGTGTTCAGCTTCCTCATTGTTACTAGGGGCAATTTTTATTGGAACCATCATAGGGTATCCACATGCCTGAGAAATTAATTTTGCTGTCAAACAGCATGTGTAAGTGAAGTAGCATTTTCTTGTAAAGATTACTGCAAATTGATATAAATTAAGGTCTGCTTTCTGAGAAGAACAAAGTTAATCGAAGTGGGATTAAAGCTATAGGTTCCTTTCATTTAGTAGAGGTGCTTCACTGATTTGTTAAATAATGGGTTATTTGATGTACTGTATGGAGAGTGATGTAGGTCACTTTCAGCAGTCAGTGCTGCAGATTTAAAGAAAAAAAAAGAGGAAAATATCAGTGCTTTCTAGTTTCCCAAATACCATGTAGGCATCTTTGTAACATGCACATCCCTTCTACTCCTTCCTCCCCAATTTTCTTGCATTATTTTAAAGCATGAGTTTCTTTTATATCTTTGCCTAATTTAACAGCCCTAACATTTAGTTAGAAAAAACTCTCAGGAATATTACTTTTACTCTTTCATATCAGAAAGTATGTTATCACCATCTCATTTGACCAGTAGAATTGTTTTGGGTAAATATAAGCCTCAAATTGTTCATATGACATTGAATTATATTTCTGTTGATGAGTTCAGAATATTAAAAGTGATATTGTTCTTCTGTGTTTTGTTTGGTTGATTTTGTTTTGTCTTTTTATGCTTGCAGACTCCAGGTATTTCTGTATAATTTTTTGGCTCTTGAAAAAGATCCTTTGATAATCCATAATGATTAAAGTCTCTGACTTTAAAATATTACCACTCCTGGAGCTTTTGTAAGTCATCAGCCTCTGTTCAAATCCACATTATCGTGTGTAAGCCTCAAAACACACCCATCTGAACTGATATGAAAGAATGAGAGGTCAGTTCAATGGCTAAGAGAAAAAAAAGGTGGGTTTCAGCTCTCAGTTGAAAACATCTGTATTAAGGTAATTAAATTTAAGTATCTACGTGTCAACAGGTGTCTAACCTCCCATTATAGTTGATGGAGCTCTAGCATTTGATTTATTTGTCTGCTCATGGGCATTTCTGGACAGGATACCCAAGTGTTCGAAACATTGGGGGTGGTCTGGCAGTTACGAGATAAAACGTGCAAGACTTGTGCCCTTCTGGAGGGTCAGAGGCAGGGTAGGCAGAACTCCCTGTGCCATTTCAGAAGGCGCAGAGTGTCTACGTGTGGACAATGAAGCAAATCTTACTGTAGTCAATGGAGTGCAAGGGGAAGTTGAATTTACCTAATATTAGGTGTCTACTTTACAGTGGGATTAACTGCCTTGAATTACCTGGCTATATTGACTATATTTCCACTGATTATACTGAGGTCTTAAATACCATTTTGTATGGAAAAACCCCAAGTAGACACTGGATCCCACACTGGAAGACATCACAGGACAACATTTCTGTTAATGTAAATTTGTAACTCTCTTGACTGTTTCAACAGAGAGACAAGGCTGGTTAAAGAGTTTTAGCATAGAGACAAAAGACAATACTGGAAACAAAACTTCCCTCTAAGGAAGGTATCTGATTGCACCCAGATAAATGTTCAGCTGCATCAGTAAGTGTGATAAAAGACCTTGTCAGCAGTCCCATCTTTTTTGTTCAGTAAAGAATCTAATTCACACATTTATGTCTTCACTGAGAATCTGAATCATCAATGATGTTTACTGGATTCTGTTCAGGAACCAGCTATGGCTCAGTATTTGGTTCAGTTTTAAAATGTGAAATGTGAAAACTTTGGATGTTTACTGAACTGATTTTCCTGACTAAGAAGTATATATACTGTGAGAAAGAATTTGCTTGTCCAGTCAGTTCATGTTCAAAATTAATAACTTGCATAATATTGTAAAGGTTACCAATGGAAACATCCTCAAAGGATTTTTTTTCCATAATATGCTATAAAGTAGCAATATTTGTGTATATGTGATTTCAAAAAATAATAAACAAACATTTTTGTAAAAACAAAAATTGAATTACATGTGTCTGATCAAATTAGTTCTTTTGGTTAATTATAGACTGATTTATTTAAAATTATTTCTAATCTGGACAAGTTTTCACAGTCAAATTTTCTCACATAACAGTGCAGTGAGAAGTCGATAAAGTCTAGCTTGGAATTGTCATTTAATTTTGTAATATGAAAAGTAAAGGAACTTAACTACACATAAAACCTTAGTGAAAAACAATTGCCTAATAAGCTGTTTAGCTTAAGCATGTATTTGTGCATACTCATATCAGATGGCACAAGAATTACAGAGCATTCTTATCTCTTACAAGTAGATTGTAGAGATTAATTCATTATACTAACAATTTATATAAAGGTATATAAAAATAATTCAATTTGCATTAAAAAAGTTTAAAATTGATATATCTCAAGCTGTGCACAATGCATTTTCTTTTCCTTACTGTTTAAAAATGCTCTTGCTCAAAATCATATGTAATTATTTTAGTTTTGGATGTGGAGTGACTCTAGCACATGGTATTTTATGGCAGAAGACTCAACATTAGGCCTAACTCAATGAATCTACTTTTTCATGAAATTGTTTCTGGAAGGTACAGCCTATTTAGTAGACCATTCTCATAGCTAGTTTTAGGCAGAACAATACTGACTTTAAATGGCCATTTTAATCTAGGAATCAAGAAAGCTAGCATGGTTTTGAAAGAATTTACTTTATCAGCTAAGAGGGAGTTTGTAGAATGTGCATGGAGAAGTTAGTCATCAGAAAAACTACTTGGTGGCAGTGCTGCTCAGTTTGTGGGAGCCAAACGGTTGTCCCAAGCTTTGTGTTGGAATAGGCATTTCTTATTTCCTGTCGACTGGCTAAGAACTGAATTGTATCTTCCTCAACGACAAGCATAACACCTGAAAGGATTCCCATTGCTAATAGTAGATTTCTAGCTAGCTTTGGTCAAGGCCTGAAATGATAACAAGATATAATGAGAAGTGAGTGTTGTGCTCATTATAAAACAAAATTCATTTTGGAGAAAGACTCCACACTCACTTCAGTGTGAGGAACAGTCTTCCCTTCTTTATTCACAGCAGCAGAGTCTTACTGTGCTGTTTCATTACCACAGTGTGACACAGTGTGAGGATTCACAGTAAATGCCCTAGTTTTCTCTCCCTTTGAAATTGTGTAGCAATAGTCACAGTTCACAATAGGTACATCACCTCATTTCATCAAATCTCATTGCTACCCTGAGATCATGGACAAGAGCTTCCCATTCAGATAAAAATAAGGAAGAGTTAATCACCTGATTAGAGTCGGCAAAAAGTTAAGCATATTTTTTCCATTAGCTGCAATGGATTCTGGATCAAATTTCACATGTGTTAAGATTTAGAAACTAGGGCAGAAGTTGATATCCCTCCATCTTTACATGTAGATTTGTAGGTACTCTGACTTACTGGATGTTCCTCACAATGTGTGAATTCTACCATGTCTAATGGGTACATTTGTATATTCATAATCTGTTCAGAGACTGGGTTGTCAATTCACCCAGTAGCCAGTAATTTTAATCACACACTGTCTGGTGTGTGGAAGAAAAACACTTTTTCTGCAGAGAATTTGAAAGGGTTATAAAAACTAGTCTTCCTGTTACTAAAATTATTTACTTAACATAAGTGAAATATTTGATTTGCTTATTAGTTTTCTATGCAAAAGAAGCAATTTAAATTGACTGCAAGTCACCTCAAACAGATCTGGAGAACTGCAAAAGGCCAGATCTTTACTCTCTGTTTGATTGCTTCCAGGATACTTCCTCATCTGTTGTATCAAGGTGCTGGATAGTTTTATGACTATGAGATACAAAAAAGTTATAAGGTGCCTTCTGTTCTATTCCCTTATCATGAACCTCTGGTGCAGTGAGAAGTGCCGTTCTCCTTCGTTCGAGTCACCCAGAGGTGAATTTGAAGGCAAGGATGTCCAGTCAGTCATTCCCCAACAGCCACAGGTCTTATTCCTCTTCCTTAGCACTTCTTGATTCTCTCCACCTGCTTCTTCATTCACTGTCCCCAAGTCCTCTGCATCTGATACCAAAGCTTGCTCCTATTTTTAATTCACACTTCTCTGATTTGTGAAGGGCATGGGGAGAGAAAAAGCCTCTCCCACCAAAGTTGCACTTACTTAGCAATGGTCTAAGAGAAGACTCTTTGGTGAAAGCAGCTGTGCTTATTTTTGACTTAAGGTCCTGCTCATGTTGGTCTGTAATAATTGCTAATGTCCTGGCTTCCATTGCCAAGACCATATTGGTCATCAGTTGTGGAGGAAGCCTTGCAGTTGTGTGTACTTGCAGGTAAGCTGCTGACTTCTTGTAGCTGGTAATTCAGTGTGAAGGTGTGTTCACTTTAGAGGCACGATGTTGGTATGTCTTCCCAAGGTGCTAGAAATGGCCTGCCTGAGTCCACTGGCAGGCATGCTCACTCAGGCAGATCTTTCCATCATTTCTAAACATCATTGTCCACAATTGCTGTTTTGCTATGGAGATGTAAAACATGTCTTATTCTTAGAGGAATTATTGTATTGGCAAATCAGACCGGAAGTAGGTTATAGTTTATACTTTAAGTGAAAGCCACAGGTAAATCAGTTTAATTAAGATGGCACTAACATTTGGCTATACTTGCAAAAACTGGGGAAAAGCAATGGCTTGTTGATTATTTCTGATTACTAATATGTATATTAATATTTTTTGAAAAAATATCAAAGTACTTTAAGTAGCTAGTAATTCTGTTTACTTGATTAAGGTTCTTTAGGAGACCAGAAGCAAAGTTTTAAAATAAATGACATAACCACTATGATTTGACACCAACTACATGGAGGCGTGCAAAAATCACCATATGTATTAGTTCATTTCAGGATGCATGTACTACACAAGTCAACTGAGGCCCTTCCATTCTGAATCAAGGTGAACTACTAAAAATGCCCAAAGCTTGTTTTCATTAATGATTTAGCCGGCCCCCAGAACAACATCAAATGTCAGGATTATGAATCAGACATTCTAACATCAGGAAAGGTAGCAAGTACGTCCTTTTAAGTGACGGCTGTCATTGCACATTACCTTTTCAACAATACCTCTTCCTCACAAACTATAAAAAGCAGAACATGGTCTCTGCACGAGTTAAAAATGATGGAAGAACACAGAGAGTCTGTGCCACAGTTTTTCTGTGTGAGAAGGCATTTGATAAAAAGTAAGGGATTTCAGGGGGGTAGGATGGAGGAAGAGCAGCCTCAAGGCAAAGGCAGTGAAAAGGGATGCTGGATGATCTTTCTGCTAGTGCTACAAGGTTCATAGACATTGCAAATCATTTAATCAGGCTTTCCCACAAAGTGACTGGTGACAGTTTGAAGTTATTTGTACTAGCCCTAAGAAGTACATGACACATTTTTCAGGTGTTTCAGGTGTTTCAGGTTATCTGCCACTGGAAGGGTTCTTGAGTTTTATAAGGCAATATCCTGCTGTGGTTACAGATCCACCTAGTCCTTGTTGCCTGTCTGAATTCTTCCTATGCTGAATTCTTCCACTACCTTGTGACAGTTTTCTCTCCTTGAGGCTTTGATAATAAGAACAGCAAATTGTGAGGAAAATCATTCTTTGGAATGGAACTGCTATCCTGGGCCATGAAAGAGCTCTGCTTAGAGATCATTAATATGTAGGCAAATCATGAAGAAAGAGAATATGTTCAGTAAAGAGTGTATCTTTAGAGAATTTAGCAGCCAAACTCCTTAATTTGCTAAATTAAAAAAAAAAAAAAAAAAACAAATTCAAGGGTAAGATGTTTTTGTTTGTTTGTTCCCCACAGAACATCTCAGACATAGTTATAACTTCTGAACCCACTGTCAATTGCCTGTTAAGGAGCAGAGAACCATCAGAAATCCCAAGTGAAACAAACAGAGGACATTTTTCTTTCTTAATACAGATGACATTGTTGTTTTTTTCCTTTTCCTAATTTCACTCTTAGTAACAATTGAAGCAATCTTTTAAAACTTTCCAGATGCCATCAGCCCCAAGTAATTATGCATTAAGGAAATCTTCAATTTGATTATTTCTTGTTTAGATGTTAGAATATTTTTTGTTTAGATGTTAGAATAAAGTATTTTATCACAATAGTAGATTATGGAATACTTCATAAATATCCAGAGCTCTTACTTTGGACCATCGTAATTTGAGATACTTAAATTTGCTTTGAATTGCAGAGTATTTTTTTTCTGGACCACTTTGACTATCCATTTATTGATATCACCACAACCAACAAAACATAAGAAGGGCTTTATTGACAGGAGAGGAAATTAGTTGTTTGGGCAGAATGATTTCTCATTCGCAGGTAGCTCATATATTCTCAGATAGCATCTCAGACAGAATTCCACATTATGAGAAGAAAGCTTGGAGAGGAAGCTAGCATAGGCTGAGGTTTGTTTACCTCTTTAAAGTAAACATATGGAGGTAAATTTGAAATATATCCTATGTATATATGTCAGTTCAGTGCTGAGTGGAATTGCTTACAGAGGAATTTTACCTTGCTGTTTGGAGAAGTGCTCATTTTTCTTATCTTCCTGAATTCTATAATCAGATAAAAGGTTTAGGATATATTGTGGGGATGGAAAGTCTAGATTATCACTGAAACTAATGCTGCCTCTACTGCAGTCACCTCCTGCTGCTAGCTCTTTACTTCCTCAGTTGTCTGTTCTTGAATTATTAGTAATTTCTTCAGTATTATAGTTAGAGACAGTGAGATGCTGGAATTTTCACCTGACTCGCTCGTTTTCCATTTGCATTCAAAATTAAAACTGGATTCTTTTTTCTCTCTTTTTTTCCTCTGAGAGCAGATATTCTTATTTGTAAATATTTGTGTAATATTTAACAAATAGAAATAAGTCCAAGTGTACTTGTGATTTTCCAGCATAATTGAGTTAGTTAGGGATACACTTTCTATTTTTCAACTGACACTGCAGACACAGATGTATGTACATGTCTGGTTTTTACAGGTATAATTTATGCCAGTGAAAGCATACAAGCCTCTAGCTTGTACAGACTTCCAGTGTATATGCTAGATAGGTAAAAGCATGCTATAGTAGCACCACTGTTTAAAAGATTGATTGATTTAAATATACCAGTATATTTGTAAGCAAAAAAGTCTCCTGGTATAGGCAAAGCTCAAGTCTCTGGTTTTGACAACATTTGTGATCTCATTTACACTAGTGAAACTACCAGGATATACAAAGATAAGCTTCTTTACGATGAAAGCCCAAGTGGAAATGATTGTTACTTGTACATAAATACAGTTTAAAATCTCCTTATTATTATTGTCTGCCTGATATTAGGGACATTATTTTTTTTCACGTCTTTGTCATTTTTATCATGCTTCAATAGAAGTCATGAAACACAAAGAAATGGGCCGAATTCACTTCCGTTGAAAAGAATATAGAGCAATATTTCCAGGGAATGTGGAATGTGACCCATTAAGTTTTCACATTATTACAGTTTCTTTGAACTTCTCTCCTTTAATATTTGTGGTTTCAGAGGCTTGAATTGTTTTTTGCCTTTATTTTTAAGGATACATTGTCCAAAAGATGTGCAATAGCTTGAACTTGGAGTTTGTTGTATCCAGTAACAGTAACAGTAACATACTTTCATACTGAAGATTGGGATCAGACAGCCGTTACACCACTCCGGACTTGGGAGTGGTGGTGAGC
>NW_010318302.1:0-29032 GCF_000700745.2 Antrostomus carolinensis | reverse complement strand
GACAGGCTGAGAGAGCTGGGGCTGTTCAGCCTGAAAAAGAGAAGACTCCGGGGAGATCTTATAGCTGCCTTCCAATACCTGAAGGGGGCCTACAGAAAAGCTGGGGAGGGGCTTTTCATAAGGGCAACTAATGACAAGACAAGGGGAAATGGTTTTAAACTGAAAGAGGGCAGGTTTAGATTAGATATTAGGAAGAAGTTTTTCACTGTGAGGGTGGTGAGACACTGGAACAGGTTGCCCAAGGAAGTTGTGGATGCCCCCTCCCTGGAAGTGTTTAAGGCCAGGCTGGATGAGGCTTTGAGTAACCTGATCTAGTGGAAGGTGTCCCTGCTGATGGCAGGGGGATTGGAACTAGATGATCTTTAAGGTCCCTTCCAATCCAAACCATTCTATGATTCTATGATTCTATGATACTCTCATTTTAAATGTGAATTTTTAAGACAGTGAGGAGTTGTTTGTTATTCACTTTCTGGGTAAAATCCTTCACCCATTTAAGTAAACAAGAGTTTTGGCATTACCTTCAAAGGGATTAGACTCTTTATCAAAAACAGACAAAAAATTTAAGAGGAATATTTTTGCTTGCTGTTTTGGAAAATGTTCACAAGTTCTAGGAAAAAAACAGTTAAAGTATGTTTGTGATGGATCCTTATAGCATTAATTATAAGACTGGCATCCTGTTGTGATTTTACTATCATTTAATAAAAATCAGTTAATTGTGAACTTTTGTCATAAATAACCATCACAAGACTAAAGGTGATTAGTAAATGTCTTTGTCGATTAGTGTATTATCCGCACTAGAATAACTTCATTTGCAGGTAAAAGTGTGCTCGGTTTTCACAAAAGATCATAAATTATCCAGTGACTTAGCTGTGTGCAGAGCATTCTTCCAACTTTCAAGTAAATTATATTTGAAAAACTATTGAGACTGTATCATCTATTTACGTTTGATAGGATATCATCTTAGTTATTCTTTGAGCTGTTGCAAATAGAATCAAGATGCAAATAAACACACTGCAAAATTGCAAAAAAAAACCCAATTGTTGGTATGGAAATTCTAAGTAGTATAATCAAGCATAATCAAATCCTAATCAAACAATGCAAGTCAATGCAATAGCCAGTATATATATACATTCATTTCCAATAGGAAAGCATCATGTCCTTCACAATGACCTTACTGTCCTATAAACTTCTGCTGAACATTTGTCACTGCTTTAACTTAACTTAAATGCTAACATAAAAATTGAAACATTGTTACTTTGATGAATGAAAATGATACAGAGTATTTTGCTTTGCAAAAAAATTTTGCTTCCTGTTTCTTTTATTTAGGTGTTGATAGAAAAACAGATGAATGTGGAAGATTTCGTAGAACTGCTGTGGAACATCACTAAATGTCACTTCTTTGGAGCAGTCCTATCTATTCTATCATTTGCTATTTCAAAATAAAAGAACCTGATAGGTTTGTTGTTTTTTTTTTTTTTTTTTTACTCTAAGTTATTCCTTTGAATAACTTGGGCAGTGCACTAGTTTTCTTAAAAAATGTAAGGAGTAAGTTGTTATTTATTCTAGTGCCACATAGTATTCTATCACATAATGAATGAAGATGAAAAGAACAGTTGCTTTTTTAGTTTAAAGAAAGAAAGAAAGAAACAAACAAACAAACAAACAAAACCTCACTAGCTTATAGTCTGGTAAATCACCACTTTGATTAGAGTGATTTGTCTCTTTAGGTAATGCAAACTACAATTGATTTACTTTTGTCCATTTTCTAAGACAAGCTGATGTAGCACTCAATTGCAGGTAGGAAAAGCTTTCCTCTTTCCCTCACAGTTAGCAGTGAAACACTAGCAACAAATTAGAAACCATTTTAGGGGACTTTTAGTGGGAAAAGATATGGATGCAACTAATGAGCCAACAGTAGAAAAATAAATAAATCATGGTTGGTGATTTAGAGCTATAACATTCGCCAGCTACACAATAAAAACTGGTGATTCTTTTTCCACCTTTTTCAGAAATCTTTTTCTGAATAAAAAGAAAGTACACCTTCTGGAACAGGATCCAATGTCTTCAAAATATGCATAGATCTAGAACTACATTATGATACAAATGAAGGATAAAGTTGGGTTGTTATACAACAAAACAAAGAAAATTCTGTCCCGAAGAACTAAGTGAAACCTGAATTTTTGAGATATTAAAGTTGACGCTTACGAAGACCATGCCTTTTCTCAGTCACATATCTGTCTTGATTTTATTGGACCTTCCCCCTAAAACCTTTTTGATTTTTACCAAAGCAAGCAAAAATATTATCTATTTAATGAAAGGAGTAACACCAGACAAATCTTTCTAGTATAAGTCTAGGAAGGCACACTGATTACTAACCATCAGAGGTGGGAACCAGGGTATGCAAGTCAAGCCTCTGTATTCAATTCTTGTAAAAATAAATGTATATCCTCTTTAAGGCCAGTAGAGGGAGAGACATTGAAGGTCTTCAGACAGTGATCCTGTCTAGCTAAGTTAGACACTCTACAGTATGACAAACGAGTGCCAGTAATTTCAGTCCTCTTGCCATCTCATCTCTATATGGAATGAAGGTCCAAAATATCAGGACTGGATCTTTTACAAAATAAGGCAGTGACAGTGCTCACCCACGTTTCACTTAATAGTAGTTGGAGCACTAATCTAAGAAGTGGGACAGAGTCAGAGTCTTCTTCAGCCTGATAAGTTTTTAATCAATGTCAGAGAAGACATTATTCACTAGTTTCTAGGGCATTGTGGTACGGTAAAAACATTTACTTTTTGTACACTATGAAACTCAGCTGCTGTGCTGTCATAAATGCCAGAAGGGGAGCAGAGAGAGACAGGTGAGATCTCTGACTATCACCCATTGGAATAGAAGGGCATTTTTAAGACTTTGAGTGAGTCTAGAAACCTTACCTCTCCCACAGTTCATTCCTCTTATTACTGAATACACGCAAGGGTCATAGGATCCAGATATTCTTCAGATATTTGCATCCAGAACAAGCACAGATGAGATGCATAGTGTACTAATGCATTTTCAGAGCAAATCTCCCAGTGATCTCCATTTACAATGATTTACTTTCATTGCAGGCCAGTCTGAGAACTTACAAGCTAATTTTCTTTTTTATTATTATTATTAAACTCAGCTGGAACATGTCTTCCATGACTGAACCTAGAGTGATCCAGTTATGAGTGGATGTTCGGTGTGTGAAGAATGATCTTCATTCATTGTTTTCTAAGAAATATATATTTCTTCCTTATTTCAGAATATTTTATGTAACAGTCACAGATCTGAAAATGGCAAAATTTCTGTGGCCTGTTCTGTGAATGTTTTCCTATATGTTGTGTTTCTGTCCCATAAATTGACAATGCTGTTAAGAATGCTCCAAACTGAATAAAAATTCAATAAAATAATTTCTTATGAATAGTGCTATTGGGACTTCACTGGTGACAGTTTTTAATCCAGAGAAACCTTATCTGAGATTTACTGATAGCCCGTAAGCGATAAGAGAAATAAACTAACTGCAATTGTAGTATCTTGGTTTTGTTAAGTCAAGACAGCAATGTCAGCAGTGCACCATTAAAATTATAAACATGCATCTTGAGGTCTGCCTTCCATTTGTTAAAATAAAAAGCATTTCCAAGGAGCCAAACCAAAACACTTGCAATCTTTTTAAAATATTAATTTAAAAGATTAGAGTCTATCTTTGATGCACCATATTATATTGATGGATTACAGGGGATAAAAAGCCAGTGAAATTACATCTAAGATGCAGGTTTGAATTGCTGTGCTTTAGCAAGTTGCTTGTAAACCATGATTTTTTTTCCCCCCTATATTCCTTAGGTTTTTGCTTAAATTAACAGCTACCAGATGAAATTCATGGCCTGATCCATGTTGTATCCACCCCTCACTGGAAGAAATGTCTGTTACTGCTGAGCAATGACTGTTTTGTATTTTATTATGCAGCTGCTTTGTACTGCTGTGGAATATAGTTTCTCAAAATTTGAGGCTTTATGCTGTATTATTTTATAAAACCTTTAGAAGCCAGTAAAAGGAAAGTGTTGGCTTCAGAAGGCCTTAAAATTCACTGTACTTTGCTGCTTTGCTTTCAAGTTCTTGATTTCACAGGTAGTCTTGATTTGAAATTGATAACGTGCAATGATGAGAAAAAGAAAATCCTGATTTTTATTTGCACTGCAACTCTTTTGCAGCTGCCACAGTATGAAGCTACTGCAAGACTGCATGAACTGCATTCCAAGGTTGCTACCTCTTAGCAGATTGATACAGTGAAGCTCTACTGTAAATGCAAGTTGAATTCAAATTAGTAATTTTTTATGGTCCTGTATTGTCCCAAAGAAGAGATTTTGAGTCTGCAGCTTATCTAGATAAGTTTAATCCATAGGGCTAATAGAATATATTGCTTCTCGCTAGCAAGCTTGCTTTTTTTAAGTGTTATATGGCATTCCAGGCAGCCTGCTTTGTCCTTAAGCAATGGAGTGGTTCCTGAGTGGTGGAAACATAGTTCAGTGAAACTGAATTGCTCAGCAGTGGAGAGAAAAAGTCAGAAGGAAAAAAAAATACAGTGCATTTCATTGGAATGTAGTGAATAGTTAAATAGGAATGTTTCATAGAAATGGTCCAATTTGGCTAAAATATCAAGAACAAATTATAGTGGCAAATTGCCAACACAGCTTCTTAGCTGCAGGAAACCTGGGCTTCCTGAGGCTGCAGCCTTTCAGTAGCTGACCTTGTAACCAGGAACTTTTATACAAACTGCTTCAGGGCTTTAATGTCCAGTAAATGTGTCCCTTCTAACTGAGCATTTCAGTATTTGAATTTTGTTGTTGTTGTTGTTCTTAATCAGATTGAAATTAGATTTTGGAATATTAAATTCCCCTATGAAATGGAGTGACCTTCTTCTGCATAGATAAGATGGAGAATAATCTTGTAATGCAAGAGAAACACTGTAATTTGCAGCACCTATTAGACTTTTCAAAGGTGTCTCCTTTTACTGCCAGCTTATTTATGCAGGGGCTGATGTGGTTCTCCATCAAACATGCACAGATAATTAGTTAAGCTGCTGACAACTAAGTCCCTATTTCGCGATATTCGTTCTGTGGCAGGTAAGCAGACAAATCACGGCTTCCAGGTACCTTTATCACACTTTTCTTAGGTGACTATTGTCCACAATGTTCACAGTATCTGCAAGTAAATGTGATAAAATTCAAGTCAGGTTTTTTTCTTCTGTGGCTTAGTGAAGCTAGGAATAGTGGCAGAGGCACTAGAGCTGGCTGTTGTGAGGATTACAGAGTCCCAGCTCTATCCATTTACACTCCGTTCACGTTTGGGTGGCTGATGCTACAAAAGAGGCCCAGAATGCTTGGCGTTTTTTCAAAAGAAAAGGAGATCCTGCAGAATTTGCTCTTGACTAAGAAAGAGGTTACGCTAAAGGTGCATGCAGGTGAATGGGTAATTCATGCCAAATCCTGATGCCATTTTGTATCATCATTTTGTTTACATGTTCCAATACAGTATCATAACACAAACAGTATGAATTATAAGAATTTCAGCAGTTCCCTGGACTTACAGTACTGTTTGAATATCAGCACTCCTGCTAGTGAACCACAAGGGAGAAGATACAGGAGACACTATAGGTAATCTATTAATTACCCTGATTATAACTGGAAATGGATTGTGTAACAAAGCCAATGAGAAAACATGGCAAATGTTTTTTATACCCCAGACTCAGAGACCATTGAAACTGCTATCTTGTTTATACTTTCTCTTTTCTCTCTTCTTTGTCAGAGAGAAGTTAGGGGTGATGCTTACATTTATGCACTACCCTTTTCTACCTGTGTTGTAGAAAATGGAAAGTGAGCTTTCTATATTGACTTCCTAAACTTTTCTCAGGAAAAGGGGGAGAAAAATAGCAAGGGTGACTTCATAGGCTCTACTGTTTGGCAAGGTTTGGACTTTTGAACGTTTTAACAGTGTATGCAAATTTTCCATGCCTTTCAGAAAAATACTGGCAGTTTTTCCATTTATGGCATGTATGAATTTAAGACTGTGCAATGGTATGTGCAGAACTTCAGTGCAGTCTCACAAGTCTTGTTCTACATGATTCATCTTTTTCCAGCTGTGGATAAAGTAAGCAGATTCATGTGTTAACAGAAACCAAGAAACAATGAACTCCAAGGGGATAGGTTCCATTTACATAGCAGGATGAACTATGATGTTGCTTTGAAAGGTGTAAATTTTCCAGTTCAGGAGTATTTATATTTGTACTATATTTCCAACATGTTTGTTTAATATGTTTTTTTTTTGTTTTTGTTTTTTTTTTTACATTGCTTTCTGATAATTTTAAGGAGCAGAGAAAGGCACAGCTCCTATGTAAATAGAGAACTGAAGAGGAACACAGTTGCAGCCTGGCCTGTGATGCAGGAATGTGTACCGTCATGGACAGTAAAAGTAGTGGGGTGGGGAAATATAAATATTAGAATTCCTTCCATCCCTGGCATGTCTGTGCCTCCAGGAATATATTTGTGAGAAGCATATTTTGCCATGTGTTCAAATATGTATATGGAACTGTATGGACATGTACTAATTCACCCTTCTATCAATGTAATGCACTTCATATTGTCAATAATTAAGAGAATTAGTGGCACTTGGAAGGCTAGTATTGATAGAAGTATGTATAACTTGGTATTCTATGGGAACTGTAGTGGGAAATATATCTGGGATGGAAAGATGAAACTGGGACAGGAAAGGATAAACTGTGGATAAACCAAAAATCTAAGGGAGAGGAGCAGAGTAAGAGTGGGGTGATTATACAATTAGTACATCAGCCTGAATGTCTCACCCCGTTGTGATTTTTTCCCCCAATTATAATAAATGGGTAGACAAAGGGCATATGATCAGAAACTACCTGATCTTAGCTGTAACCCACACTCACATGTTTGCATATTATTTTCCTGAATATAATGGATACATCCATGTCTGGGTAGATGGGATTAGGAAGGGTCTTCTGCATACCCTTCTTGGTATCTAGTTAAGCATCCTGGATTATTTCTAGGATGTTTAATTTGTTGATGCACAATTACAATACAAAATATGAGATTTAAGGTAGGAGTCATAAGCAACTTATGGCATGAGAAAGATTTAGTTTGAGACTGTATTAACTACTCTAAGGTGATTTGCTTTGTGTCTGCTCAACCTGCTTTTACTGAAGGTAAAATGTCTTCTATTTATCATGTGGAGCCAAGGGAGAAGATTTGCATGGTGTTAGGCTACACCATAATAATGGCATATGTAGTTTAATATGCTGCAAATCCTCATTCTTGGTTCCTGTGATATCTTTTTCAGGAAAATGTATCCAAAGAGTGCTGTGGAACTTTTTTGAAGGAGGAATAATCTCTAACAACAGCCTGAACGCTGTTATACTTTAATTACTAATAATTAATCCCTCCAAGCTAATCTAAAATGTAGTAGCTCCATTTATATATTTGGGATTTAGCCCCTTATGGCAAATTAAAACCCTAGCAAAATATATAATCTGCAAAATTTTCTTGCCCCTCCCAATCAGACTGTTAGCTCTCTGAAAATATGCTGAAGCAATAGTGGGATCTAGAGAGTAATAAGCCAATCCCATAAAAAGAGAGAAACTTTAAATCTAAGCATAGATACATACCAGACTAAATTCTGGACATCCAATTTTTCGGTATTCTGGGCTTAATTAACATTTCTGCCTCAATTTCCCCATTAAAAAATAAGAAGCAATAAAATGCTTACCTTTATAGTCATAGGGATGCTCTGTTGGTAATTAGATACTGTCAGACAGAATTACTGTAAATTACAGCAATTACTGTTCATTAATTAATTCTGTCAGTTTTATTTTTTATTGTAATGCACTGTCATAGTGCTGTAGTGTTTAAATTGGATGCCTTTAAAATGAACATTCACATTAAAAAGGAGTGAAAGAGAACCTTTTATTGAAATTAAAAAAAGTTCCAAAGAAATATTTTATTATGATCTAACTTTGGCTATGGGATTCTGAAGCTGAAAAGTACTACATACTGGTAATTGCATGTATTATTCTAATTAAAAATGATAGAAACAAATATGAAGAGACATTCGGTATTTAAATTGAACTGATTATTTTAGAGCAGAGTTCATTATTTAATTGTAGCATTCTCTGTTGAACCAGGTGTATTTCCAGGGAATGTTTCGTGCCAAAGAGAATTAAGGCAGGAAAGCTGACATTTCCCTCAGGAGCAGAAGACTAAAAACTAAATCTGTGTCTCCCACTGCTGGAAATGGGGCTTCCTGTGGCTCATACAGCAGTGAAATACTGTATGTGTTGGTTTATTCTACTAGTAGTAGTGTAATTTACACTATTGCTATGAAGTGATGACAATTATGCTATTGCTATTTAATTTCTCCGAAATTATGTTATGAATTTATTTGTGTTACTGATGTGTAAACACAGAGAGAAAAAGATCTGCTGTTTCCACTCCTAGGTCAAGACATGGTTGGCAGAATGTATCCATTTCAAACCTGCTTGGTAGAGAAAGCCTGTGGAAGTGAAAATGAAATGAAGTAAGGTTGTAAATTAACAGGGTAGTAGATGTGGTTTATAACATGAACTAAGTAAACAGTGTAGCAAGTTCTACAGTAGGTAAAAAAGAGTTGTACCCATTCTCTATCTATGGAATCAGTGGTGTAATCTAAATGAGATTAGAAAGCAGAAAATAAAATTATGACTACCCTACACAAATACAGCCTCTGCATGGCCAGGAGTCCTTTGACCCATCAAGTGAGGAGGAACATATGCCACGCAAATCGATGCCAATATATGAACTGCATGCAGACTGTTAAGTTTCTCTAGAAAATCTGTGTTTCGGTATCTGCAATACCCATACAAAGAAGCACCAGTTCCAGACTCCAAACACAATCTGCAAGAAAAACTAGCAAGCTGAAATAGCCACTTAAACAAACAGTCAGACAAAGTCAATATTCATAAGCACCGCACTTCACAGTAAACATCTCCCAACCAGTGATGTATTCTAGAGCAGCAGGTAAAAATAAATGTTATCTTACTGTATGAACTAAGGATTGGAAGGTACAAGGGAGCATGTTTGTGACTAATAATAGAACTGTTTGATGTTTATTTTATAGTATGTGTTCACATACATTGTGTATTTTGTTAAAAAGAGAAGTGCTGGTTAGAAAGGAGCAGTGCTGATCTCTGCCGTGCTCTGGGGCAGTGGCACATTTTGCGGAAACTGAAGAATCACAGAATCACAGAAAGGTTGAGGTTGAAGTAACCTCTGGGAGTCATCTGATCCAGCCCTACTGCTCAAGTGGGGCCACCTAGAGCAGGTTGTCCAGAACCATGTCCAGATGATTTTTGAATATCTCCAAGGATGGGGACTCCACAACCTCCCTGGGCAACCTGTGTCAGTTCTCAGCCACCTCACAAACAGTGTTTCCTGATGTTTAGAGGGAACCTCCTGTGTTTCAGTTTGTGCCCATTGCCTCTGGTCCTGTCACTGGGCAGCACTGAGAAGACCCTGGCTTCATGCTTTTTGCATTCACCCTTCAGGTATTCATACACATTAATGAAATCACCCTTAGCCTTCTCCAAGCTGGACATTCCCAGCTCTCTTAGCCTTTCCTCATATGAGAGATGCTCTAGTCCCTAAGTCATCTTAGTTCTCTTTGCTGGACTCTTCTCCAGTATGTCCACATATCTTGTACTGGGGAGCCCATCACTGAGTAGAGGGAAAGGATCACCTCCCTTGACCTACTGGCAGCACTCTTCGTAAGGCAGCCCAGGATACCGTTAGCCCTCTTGGTTACAAGGGCACATTGCTGACTCATGGTCAGACTGTTGTCTACTAGGACCTTCAGATCCTTTTCTGCCCAGCTGCTCTCCAGCTGGGTGGCCCCCAGTATGTACTGAGATTGTTCCTCCCCAGGTGCAGGACTTTGGACTTCCCTTTGTTGAGCTTCATAAAGTTCCTGTCAGCCCATTTCTGCAGCCTGTCAAGGTAAAAAATCACTTAAATTTATTGCACTGAAAAGGAGAGCTGGAAAAAATGTCAGTTCACTCTAAGAATAGTGAGCAGGGATAGATTTATTTACAAGCATCTCAAGTTTCACCCAGCAGTTTGGAATTTTCTGTGTTTAAAAAGTTATTTTGTTCTGGGGCTTTTACTATTCTAGTAAAACGTAGGGAATGAAAGCCAAGTATCATTTGATGCCTTCACTTCAAGAAGACAAGGGAGACAAAGGTAATTCTACTTCAAGGGTCTGGTTGATTTGGGTCCCATAGAGCAGAAAGTTCCCATAAAAAGCAATGTATTGACACTCTGATTTCTTTAAACTGGAAGGAATTTAGGTTAAGCCTCTCTGTTGATACTAGCTGTGGTATCATTTCAAGTAGGTGGAACGCAGCATGTTTGGAGCTTTTTTGGATCAAAGCTCTCTTTACGTTAAAACCAAAGTGGAAGCTGTGCAGGACATGAAATCCTGGAGCCATGCTGTGACTGTGCAACACTATTACTCAAGCCAAATGGCACTTTTGCTCTGATTTACTTTCAGAATTGATGAAAAGTTAAAGCATTGATTTAAGTGGAAGTAACTGAGGCTATGTGGATATGAGGTCCTAGTACAGTAAAGACAAATGGTCAAACACATTCTAGAATATTACTTTACTGTTCAGTTCTCTAAAAGGAGCTGTGAATGGAGTAAAACTGCTGGACTGCCAGTATAATTCATAACTGGTAAACAGTCTTCAACAGTCAATGGGGAAAAATCCTGATAACAACTTAACTGCCTCAAACATAGAAGCACATTCTCTGTTTTATCTAAATGGGCATCAATTTTTCATCAATATTCCAGTCTCAGTGGTGCACTAAGTCAATGATATTTTTATGTGTTCCGAATTATTAGCACTATTTTAAACTTTTTATTCATTCTAAACAAAATAATATATATATATATATATATATAAAATGGAAAGTAGTATTTCTACACAGCAACCTGAGTTTTGGCCTTTTTTCTTTGTTTCCCTGTTAGTGTTTTGTTTTCCAAACTGGTATGTGCCTGCTATGCTAAAAATTATGTATCTCTTCTTAAACAACTTCCCCAGAGCTTTGTTTTGATGTCAGATGATGAGATAAATTATTGCTTCACTAGTTTTTAAAAGGACTGTGTTGCCCAATTTGAAAGTAAAATTATATTGAACAATAATAAAGTCAAATCCTTTTGGTAATCTTAGATTTTCTCAAAGGTTTATTTTCAGAGACTGCTTGACAAAAAATGTTCAGACTGATTTGTTTGAGTCTATGTAAAACAAAATTATTTTTGTTTATAGAATCTTCTATTTAAAGGCACCTGTAAAGTGAGATGGAAGGTATTTTTATGTGTTTGTGTTTGTCTTCATTGCTTTGAATTATATCACTTGCATGTATCACAGTGATGAATGACAGATAAAATAGTTTCCTTTGTGGGTATGTAGACAATTTAATATTACCAAGCAGCCTTTACTTTGGTTTTATCTTATTTTTTTCCTTAACAGATAAGACTTTCACCATAAATGCTATCTCAACTATTGGATAAACTCAATGTATTTCGCATAGTTTATCTAATAGTTCTAATTATAACAGCCCTTTACATTCAAAAACTTTTTTTTGTGTGTGTGTCTGCAATTATGGAAAAAGATAATCTCATACTAGATGAAGATGATAAAAATGAAATACTTTGTTACAACAGCAACCACATTTTATTATTTTGGAAGCAGTAGTAACAAATAACTTATTTCTTAGAATTTTAGAATACCCAGGTAGGGGACTCTCTTGTTTGGCTATCAACATGGTGTTTAAGAAGTCTAAGAATTATGAAAAAAAACGAGGGACAGGTAGAAGAAATTAATGGGATTGGAGGTTGAGTTTGGTTATTTTTGCCTGATAATCTAATGGCAACTTGGGACAAACAATGGAATGTCTGGTACACATTTAGATAAGTGAAAAGGTAATTCCAGACAATACAATGCCTATATCTTTAACATGTCAAAAGACCACTTGTGTCAGTCTCAGGGGGCTCTCGTAATCAGTTCTGCAGAAATTCTTCCAGCTTCTTCAAATTACTAAATGCTCACATTACTGGAAAGAAACATCAAAATTATTATTTTGTGGTGTGGGGTAGCATATTTGCTTCAATCCTTATATAAAAAATAAATTAAGATAATGAGTTCAATTTGCAGATCTTTTGGGCTAGTTTAAATTGATGTTTTTCAGCTAGTACACTGCTCCCCACCTAATTATTTCCAAAATCTAGTACATTTTTATTTAATAAAGGTGTCAGTGTTGATATAATACACTTCCTCTGTAGTCAGAAAAATTGGGGGCAAACAAAAACAATGTGAAATTAAAAATAATTATACCATGTAATAAGTGAAAAAAGTGATCACTTAGTAGGTCCTGGTAAGTAAATGTAAATGGAGGATCTCATCAAACAGCTGTATTTTGGGTGCAAAACTATCTTTTAGTCTGTAGTGCCTAATAATCTTTGTTCTTAACTTAGAAGGAAATGTAAAGTCACTCATGGTGTTTGAATGATTCACAGACTACAAGGAGGTAAAAAAAGCCTCAAAAGCTACAGTGGATATAATGTCTTCCCCCGTCCTGCTGTGCTAAATAACTTCTTCAGGTGACCCCTGTGATGGCACTACATGCTAAAGTACCTATTTACATTCTTACTACAAGCCCTTAAGATGATCCCAGTCACTGCATACTGCAGAGGAGAGCTTTCAAGAGTGACAGATACCCAGCGATGCCATTGCTGTGATTTCAACACAGCCTTTCCAGAACCTGCCCCTCCACTAGCTCCCCCGCATGCTCTCCCTGTCGTGTCTCTGTGAATACCTGATTTGTGCTACTGTTTACCAGTGCCTGCTGGCAGACCTACATGGGTAGGACCAAGCAGCACAGGGCAGTGGGTCCACAGGGCATTTAATGTATGGACCATTTCTATTAGGTTTTTCTCTACTGTGTGTTATATCGGCATTGGTCACTGCTGCTGGCTGTCAAAAGTTGCACTGCAGGTTCAGCTGGTTTCTGGTTACCAGCACCAGGAGCCAAGGTTGAGCAGGCACCATGTGCATCTGTTTTCTGTAGCTGCCAAGGAACAAGATGATGCCATGGGAAACAGCAAACATACCGTGATGACCTTGTTAGGCATGCAGAAATGGGTGGTTGCTAGACAGATTCAAGTTGCCTGGGAAACTCCCATTTCATCTCTTAACCTACAATGTCAGGGGAAGAGCCTAAGTGAAGATGAGCATTTATAGAAGCTAAACTAAACATTTTTAGGAACTAAGCGCTGGAAAGTGTGAGGTTGCTCTACTCTTAGTGATCATTATGGGTGCTTCTTATAGCTGTTGATCTAATTGTGGGTGCACATGTAGTGCTTTTCGTGTGCAGTCTCATGTGGTGCACCATGTGGTGTTAGACTCTTACGAATAAGATTTTTACAACATCCTGCCTGTGAAAAGATAAACCATATGTGAATTCATGAGGACATGGAAGAATGGATATGGAAAGATGGTTGTGTGAGATCTACTGCATTGCACTGGAGAATTATGCCTCCATGAACTCGAGTAGCTCTAGGAAGTAACTTCTGAGCATAGGGTGATCCAGAAAGTATGCAGCAGAGATTGCTTTAAAGACTACCCAGATCAATCTCCTCCAAAACGTTTCAAAGTCCAACACAGAAAATGACAAAGAAAGTTTTCCATTAATGCTGTGGGGGCATTGTCAGATGGTACAGTGTATGTGGCCATGTGCACTGTATCTTTTAATATATTGTGGTGGGTTAATCCTGGCCAGTAATTTAAGCACTCACCAGCTGTTTGCTCACTGGCCCCCAAAACAGGATAGGAGAGAGAAGAGCAAAAACAAGAAAAACTTCTGGATCAAGATAAAGATAGTTTATTATAAACGAAGGAACAATGCAAAGACAGTCACTTACCACCTCCCACAAGCAAACCAGTGCCCAGACAGCATGTCTACCTTTGAAAAACTACCCCTGTTCTTTTATTGATGAGCATGATGTTATATGGCATGCTGTATCCCTTTGGTCAGTTTGGATCAGCTGTCCTGGCTGTGTCCCCTCCCAGCCTCCTGCCAATCCCTGGCCTACTCACTGTGAGAGGTAGAGTGAAAAGCAGAGGAAGCCTTGATGCTGTGCAGACACTGCTCAGCAATAGTTAAAGCACTGGTGTCTTACCAAAACTGTTTTAGTAACAGATCTAAAGCACAGCACTATACCAGCTGCTATGAAGAAAATTAACTCCAGCCCAGCCAGATTCAGTACATGTGCTGAAATCAAAGATCTGGAAAGATCTGGGAGATGGACAATGCTCATAAAGTCGAACATCTTACAAACAACAACCTGAAAAATCTAATGCAGCCTTGGGTGGTATAGGAAAACTTATTGTTACATATTTGGAACATGGGTCAGAGTTTAATAGGCTAGTGTGTCCTGTTCTGATGTTCACAATTCAAGAAAGATACTTTAAAATTGGAGAGACTTCAGAGAACAGTCTTGGTGATGATGAAAGAAACAGGCTTTTCTGTATGAGGCTCTGGGAGTCAGTTTGTACTAATCAAGACATTGCTTAAGAGTTAAGAGAACTAGAAATCTCCTGAGGCCTCTCCCAGCCCTAACTCTGCAATATAGAGTTAAAGAAACTAATGTTGTGACTTTGTCTTTAAAAAATGCAGAACAAGCACAAGGTTTTTCTAACAGCAATTGCCACTATCCTTTGGGAAAAGTCACCAAAGTCATGGTTTGAAAATTTTAAACTCAGTATTCTCTGTTTTGTTTTTTGTACTGCTAGCTGTAGTGGATAGAGTGATGAATGCAGGGAATTCCTATGGGTAACATTGTACAGGAGGTCAGAATACAGAATTACAATGGATCTTGCTAGTCTTACAGTCTGTCATCCATAAAATAAATTAACAACTCCTGTGTTTTCCAGTTTTCCAGTTTCATTTTTTTTTCTCAACTTGTATTGTTTTTATATTTCCCTATATAAAAGTATTTTCCTTTCTTGTTTCTTAACCTAGTTAAGTTCACACATTTTAGTAATTGTGATTATTTACACAGTTTTGCATGCAGTTGATTTCTGCTTTTATTTGCTTTATTCGAATCAACTGTTGCGATTAAGACAAACTGCAGGCTTGCATTTTCTCCCAAGTAACACAGATTTTGAATTTTCTAGTTTCTGAGAATAACTGTAATTTTGTTAATTGTAAGATATGTTTATGTGTACGTGTAAACATAAAATCTTAGTGAATGGAAAATCTCAACATTCAATAAACACAAGCAGTTCTGGATTTGGCACTGATGTAAATGGGGTTTTTTGTTGTTTTGATTTGAATTAAGTCTAGTTTATACCAGTTGAAAAAAAAAAGCACAAATACTCTTCATATTGGTAATAATAGCCATTAAAATTGCATCTTGCTCTTATAGCTTGCTAAAAGAAATCAGAAGGGGTATAAAAGCAGAAATCTTAAAAACTGTTGTGGGAAGTCTGGAATTATACTTCAGTGATTCTTACTGTGGGATAGTCACTGAGAATTGCATTTCTGCTAAGCCTTTGATAGTAAATCTGACTCAGTAAAAATGTGAAGAGGTTTTTCCTAACTAGGGCTTATTTTTATCCACTGTTATATTCAGACATTTCACATTGTTTTAAAAATCATCTTTCAGAGTCCTTCTTCAAGGTTACTCCTGGCCCACTGTTATTTTAATGAGTCAGTTTTATAATGACAGATTAGCTAGTTGACTGAATGAGTTAACGCTGTAGTTAGTTTTACTATCTTTGACTGAATCATGATTCCTGAAGTGCTTGAAAAAGTTTCCACTGATATGTGTCGTTGGCAACATACTTCACTGCAAGAAAAACAGATAGGCTTGTCTTCCAGTGCCTACATCACCTTACCAGAAAATGTTAAGTCATAGTTACATTTTAAACCGTATCTTAAATAAACGGAGTGATATAGCCAGTATAGTGAGAGTAGCTAGAGGAGGTCCTTGGTTCCAGGGCCCAGCTTCACAAACAGCTGTGAAAGCACAAGCTCCTCATGTTCTCAACAGAGGAAGGAAGGAGTGCAGGCTTAGGAGATGTTCTAAATGCCTGGTCATTTATTCTAATGTGTATGGACCCTATGAAACAAGGTAGAGGCTACACATTTTCTAGGATAAATATAGTATACATGTACTTGCATGCATGAGTATTTGTCATGATCTATGCATGGAGTGCATCAAAAATATATGAAATTATAGGATTAAAAGTAAAAGAACATACTAAAAGGTATGCGTGTGTTCCCAAACAGTCTGCCAAGGAGATGCAATTCCTCATTTTATAGTGTTTTTTAACAAAATCAGAAAAAAAAAAATAGACTTAGAGAGAGTTCCTTAAGGCAGTTCTTGTCTTTTAAATAATGTAGTAGACCACTAGCACCCCAAGTGGAATAAGATACTAGAGTAACCCAGTACGAAGCTGGATCCAGATCCAGAGATACAGAATTTAAAAAAAAAATAAAATAAATATTTGCATGTTCCTAGTGTTAGCACTTTGCTTTATTAGAATACATGTGTTTTTTTCTTTAAAATTGTCCAGTGTTAAGGGTGGGTGTCAGAGAGCCTGATGAGAGCAGTGATGCTCTTTCTCCTGAATCAATGAATCCAAATAGAATAGCCTGTGCAGAGCGAGCATTCAGATGCCTGAAAAGTGGGGTATATTTAGGAATTTCAGGAGATTAATGAGATTTTTTTCAAAATTTGAGAGTTACTTTGAGAACTGCCATGGTTGAGAGATTAAGTTAATATAATTAAACGTATCTTTATTTACAAGAGTGGGCAGGAATGAGAGTGCATTTGGCAGCCTCATTTGGCATGTGACTGTGCTAAGGAAAGCAGTCAATGGCCTAACTTAGACTGAAATAAATTTTCCGAAGAACTAAGGATGAGACTCAGCACCTTCCACTCTAAGTACAGGATTTGTTTCATTGACTTGCTTTCCCTAATACATGTGCATGAAGAAAAACAACAACAACAAAATGTTGATGAAAGCATTCACCGCATACACTATTTGCCCTGGGGGGTGAAAGAACATGTGATACGTGAAAACCACATTGCTCATATCCTACCAAGAGGTGCTGGGGTGCAGCACTGATGAGTGCTGTGCAAGAAGCTGAATGGAACAGAATAGTGTATTAGCAAGTCAGGCTTATTCATGAAAGGTTTCATATCAGGGGGAGAGGGGAGAATAATGTGATGTAGGTATGACATACCTCTTCTTCACCAACTGTATGAATTTTAACAAGGGCAAGTGCCGGATTTTGCACCTGGGACATGGCAACCCTGGACACATACAGACTGGGGAACGAGAGGCTGGAGAGTAGCCCTGCAGAGAGGGACCTGGGGGTTCTGGTTGATGGCAAGTTGAACATGAGCCAACAGTGTGCCCTGGCTGCCAAGAGGGACAACCGTGTCCTGGGGTGCATCAAGCACTGCATTGTGAGCTGGTTGAAGGAGGTGATCATCCTGCTCTATTCTGCACTGGTGCAGCCTCACCTCAAGTACTGTGTGCAGTTTTGGGTGTCACAGTATAAAAAGGATATAAAGCTACTGGAGAGTGTCCAGAGGAGGGCCAGTAAATTGGTGAAGGGCTTTGAGGGGAAGATGTATGAGGAGAGGCTGAATTTGCTTGGTTTATTCAGCCTGGAGAACAGGAGACAGAGGAGATCTCATCACAATCTCTAACTTCCTCACAAGGGGAAGAGGAGAGGCAGGCGCTGATCTCTTCTCTCTGGTGACCAATGATAGGACCAGAGGAAATGGCAGGAAGACATGCCAGGGCAAGTTTAGGTTGGCCATGAGGAAAAGGTTATTCACCCAGAGGGTGGTGGAGCACTGGAAAAGGCTCCCCAGGGAGGCTGTCATGGCACCAAGCCTGACAACATTCGAGAAGCATTTGGACAATGCCCTCAGACACATGGTCTGAATCTTGGGATTGTCCTGTGCTGGGGCAAGAGTTGGACTCGATGATCCTTGTGGGTCTCTTCCAACTCACAACATTTTATGATTCCCAGGCAGGCAGTACTGACTGTGAATAGAAGACCTTGCAGATTCTATCATATAGCAAATTTTTGTATGCATTTTAGGCAAGGAAACATATAAAGTATGGATGATTTTCATATAATGTATAGAGGAAGGTGAAGCAGGAAAAAATAAAGATAGATTTCTTTTTTAACGGCTTCATGATGCAGCTATATGTTCACACATTTTGGTGAAGTATTAATGGCACACACAGTAGTTAATAATGTATACAGGGCTGATACTGAATAATACCTCAGGCAAAAGGATATGTGATTTATCATATTTGTTTTTCTGTGTCCTTAATTTTTCTGTGATTAATGTGTGATGCAAATGCAATGCTTTCTGTATTACTATGGGAAAAAAAATCTCACTTTTTTTTTTTTTCCCTCAAACTGGCAATACAAAAAAAAATTTTTTTTTTTTTTTTTTTTTTTAGGAGGCACTTTTGAGTACAAATGCATGAGCATTTTTTAATGCTATCAATTTAGACCTATTATGACAAATTCTCCTTGGGATAATTTATGATATTATGGCTTATGGTACACCTCAGGGGATCAACAAAGAAGTTAATTGTTCCTCAGAGACGTACAATTTCCACCCTTTGCCCTTCAATCAACAGCTTGCAAAGCAGTAACTGAGAGAATGTGGAGAAACAAATCTGAGCATTTTAAATTATTTCTTCTTGGAACAGTTCTTGCTGGAACATAAAGAAATCAAGGCAGCTGGCTGGTGCAGGGTTCTTACACATCCCTCCAGCTACTCACAGAGACAGGATCTTGGACCATACTGATTCAGGTCTGATCCACTATAGTAATTTCTGTGTTGCTTAGCCTTAGCTTTTGTTATTCTGGGTCAGTTGATCAACACATTAGGAGCTGTAACCAAGAGTCTGTCCATGTTTTGACCAACTGGTAAGGAAAAGCTTAGCAGCAGGCTGTACTGTGCCTACTTATTCAGTGTGAAATAAAGGCACACAAGAGCTTTTGAGGGGTCGTTTCTGTTTTGTTTCCGGTTTTACCAGTGTGTGTTCTGCTAGTGGGAATTCAGGGTAAAAACATTCTAGACAATGTTACAGCTGTTACCAAGTGATCAAGTTTATTAACCTGTCATGGCTGTGCATTTCAGGTATTTGGAAATACTGTAACTATCTGGTATTGAAGATGTCTTTGGGGCAGTTAGATTCTCCTATCTATCTTACAGCTTTATATTACTGTAAAATGCCTTGATATTGTTTATATGCCATTATTACAAACAGGTTTGTGTTCTGTGTTTTTCTGACCATCTCTGTGCTATTCATGTTTTTGCCTTGTGGAACTGCCTATAAATTATTATTAGGAGGAATTATAAAACATTTCCATTTTCTCTTGTTCTTCACTAATTAATATGATTGTGGCATCTACAGCATACTATAAAGGAACAGTCTTACCTCATGAGGAACTTCAGCGTTGTCCTTACTATCAATATGGCAACTTGATATAGTACTGACAACAAAATTCACCAATTTCTAACATGATATAGCTGCAGGCTCTCCCTCCTCAAATACTGCTCCGTGTTAGCAATATTTTTAGGAATAAGTGCTGTAAATGACTCCAGGGTAATTGCTGTCCTTTCTGTGTTTTGTCAATTATACTTGTGACAAACCTAAATGTGTTTTTCCTATCCCTTACAGCAGGGAAAAATCAAGAAAAACATCATGTGGAAGCACTCTGCTATTTCCAAACAAACCCCTGCATCTGGTTGTTAATATGCAATTCCTGATACCATGAACTTCCATAGAGGTTAGAGATGAGAAAGATCTTTTAGGTCACCTAGTCCTCCCCTCAGTTGTACATACAGTAGATTCACATAAGGCACAGTCATGTCCCCTCTGCACTGAAAGGGAGCATTCTTTTCACATGGCATAAGTGCTTCACTGATACTGGAATGAAGAGAAAAGACCTTTTTCCTGTAAAGGGTGTGCAAGATGAAGTTGTAGCATGTTGGCATAAAAGGCTCTTTGTTAATTGCTATTGTGCTAGTGGTGCTTTGAATATGAATGTTTTGTAAGCAAGAAACAGGCAATGATTCAGATGAGCAGTGCCACGAAGAAAACTTAAGCAGGACTGGAAGTGAAAGCAAGTCTTTAGAATTTTGAAGTCTGTTTTTGAATGGGTTGCACAGATTCAAGTAGTCAAGACCATACATATATTAAACGCAGTACTGAAGCTGTAGCATCCGCTACAAATTTGTAAAAAAAAAAAAAAAAAAAAAAAAGTATTCCTATAACAGTAACACTGCAAATTTGCTGGCAAATTTGTATGTATGTGTGTGTGTTATACATGCCTCCATCACAAGTGAAACAAGGGTGCAGCATACATTTTCAGCAGGCTGAAGTGTCTGCTAGTCCACCTAGAAATTGGCTAGCCAAAAGTTAGGAATTTGCAGATTATTCTAGGATACAGAATATGCTGGTAATGGCATAAGGTATATGAATAATTTCTATTTACTAACAAAAATACATAATTCCATTCTTGAACAAAGAGGAATTAAAAGAACTCTGTGATCATTTTCCTCCTTACTACCAGAAAGCCAATGCACTTACTAGCCCTCTTCTTGGATTTAATCTACATGCTGCAAATTTTACTGATAGGGTTACCTGATCTATTTTTAAACAAACTTGCTCAAGCATAGAAAGCTGTCTATAAAAGCGGCAAGTAATGTATATTGATGAGGAATGTGCTAACAGAAGTGCACCTCAAGCTGTAAAAAGCAGAGTTAGTGAAGAGTGGCTAGTGTGTTATAAATTCACTACTTAACTTTCCAGCAACTAGGCCATGTAAATAGGCTCTAAACTTTTGAACACAGGTGAAATTATGACAGTGGGCTTTCAGTCTTAATAGTAGAAAGTGTGCAGATTATTCTACAATTTAATAAACATTATTTCTGTTATTCCCAGATAGATAGGATATCATGATGACCAGAGATAAAACATTGCAGAGAAGTGGTGAGAGCAACTTTTATTCCTCATACAGTAGATGCATAGATATATACATACATGCATGCTTTATATAATTATGCATACAAGGATAATTTATTAGAGGATCTGCTATATGAAAGTATTGGAAAATCTGTGAAGTTTCCCTGGAAAGACCTTTTGAAGATTACTTTGGTTTGGTATGTTTAAAATGTTGAGACTATATGAACACTTAAGTAGTTCAGTATTGTACTTGAGAGGCATAGAGAACGAGCAGTTGTGGTTTTTTTAATCTGCAAGGGCCTGTTTCCAAGCTGTGGACTCAGTCAAGCAGCACTTTGTTGAGAGGAACCCTGAGGAAAGCCATTGCATGTTTTGCCTGAGTCAGAACTGCAAACTTATACTGTTTGTATTGTTACACAATATAAATATTTCTAATAAGGCTTCCCCTTTGCTTCTATAAGCAAGAGTTGGTTGAGAAAGCTCTTCTGCAGACAGTTACAGTTAAAAGAAAACAGTGAAATTCCCACAGGCAGAGTATTCTAACTTGCTTCCATCAGCATTTTTAAAAGCTAAGATTACAGACACCAAACCAAGCTAAATTTGTGGAGTTTTAAATCTTGTTTGCATCCAGTATTGATATGCAGTTAGTTTAATTTTGCTTAAGATGTTTTTCAGTGTAAAAAAAAAGCAACAGCAAGAGATTTAATATTGGCCATAGCATTTGATCACATGCATTATCTGTCTCAGGAAAGAGGCAGCATTTCCCACTTTTTCACCCTATGACCAATCCCTCTAGTCTGATTTCACAGAAATACTTCTGAAAATTTCAAATTATATTTTCTGATGGTGAAGGAGACGGAGGACTACTGGCCTTTAAAATACCTTCCGTGGCTGTTCATAGAGTTACTGGATATGTTCCAATAAATAAAATGTTGCTTGTTAGGTGAAAAAAGACCATCCCTTCTAATCAGTGACCGTTTCTGTTATAGAGCTCCTTCTGAACTGTAGTGTATTTACTACCTAAAACATCTGAAGAATTTTTCTGAAGTAGAATCTGATTAATCTTTGAAAATCAGTTCCTCTGTGCTTTACATACACAAGTGAAATCATCCTCACATTATCTGAGTTTTAGAGAGTAATTGCATTTTTTGTCTTTTTAAAATTCCTGTTTCCTGATATGATGTGGAATATTTTAAAAGTAAATTAAAAATGAAAACCTGTTATAAATACAAGACAGTAATTTGTCATTTTTAAATTTTTTACCTAATACTGAGGTATAAACAGAGAAAACTTTGTTAAGTTTTCAGACAGGTAATTGCCCAAATTAAATACAAAAAGGAGGAGAAATGTTTTATATAAGTTTCGGGTAAGGAAAATTAGTATTTTATGTATAGATGAAAAGTTACATTAAAAAATTCACATGGCTTCACCTGTCAGTCAGAAACCATGTTCTGCATAGTCCTGATGTCAAACTGCTGTCTGACAAGACGCGTGATTGACTGTGCAGTCAAGATATCACACATCCACCTGTAACAGGGTTTCCCATGGACAACATACCAGTTCAGTGCATATTATATAAATGAACATCTTTGCTGTATTTAAACACAAATTCACAGAAAACACAAAACCCTCTGTTGGTCAAACACTGTCTAATGAAAGCAGAAGTCAAGAGAAAAGCCCAGTTCCAACCTATCTGAAGGTCAGCATTACAGTTCTGTATAGCAAGTTTCCTGAGGCACTGACAAAGTAATATTTACAAATCCGTTTCAAAAGGATCACAAGTGGTTATATTCATTGTATTCTCACTGTGAAAGCTGATACCGTGTAGTTGTCTTCCTTTCTCTTTGTTTTCACTTGTTTCACTTATTATAATTTTTCTTAATTTTAATTAATGTAACATTGATTTGTGTTCAAATCCCCAGCATAACCATAGTCTATTTTTACTATTTGATGCAAAAGAAACCAGTCACAGGCTTACCCCAAAGAGCATACAGCTTACTGTAACACAGCATCTTGTCATGTGGAATAGGGGGAAATCACAGGGGGTATGGGATAAGTACTCGTTGGACTCAGCCTCGTTGCTGAGTTTCCTTTTCTAATACTTCTAATTGTTCTCATAGCGGCAGCTGTTTGTCTCCTTCTGTGCTAGTCATCGAGCTCATTTCAGCTCAATTTGCTTGCGTGTTCTGTTCGTATGTATGTGACAAAAGGAGGGCAAAGTTTCTCATTGCTGTGGTTGTTGACAAAGGAAGCCTGTTGTACTTGAGAACAGCTGAATTATTATCTCTTTCAGTGCATGATAAAATGTCACCACCATGTCACAGCAGCAGTGTACATACTGACACTGGACCGGGAAAGTACCAAAAGCAATGAGGGCCAGAGCAGAACCACTCGGCTAAATGCTTGTCCTTTGAATGTACATAGAGAACATTACCTAAAATTCCCAGAAATAGCTTTGAAAATATTAAAGACTAACAGATTTCAGTTCCATGCACATGGACTCTCACCTTCTGATTCTGCTTTGTCCATGCAAAAGCAGTTGTGAAAGGAAGAGTGTTGTTTTTGTTGTTTTTTTTCCCCCCCCTTCCTGAGCATATGCAGAGTTTAATAAACATATCTAGTACGCCTGGGTACATGAGCACTTCACAGCTAGAGTCCCAAGAAGGACCTTGATCCTTCCTTCACTACCAGCCTCATAATTTTTTATTCCCAGCTTCTTTCCATGGCACTAATCACTCTCTACCATGTAACCCAGAGTATATTTTATCCCTACTGTGGCTTCCTCCTTTAAATTCCTGCTTCGCTGTCTACTCAGTGGTTACCTTGATATGTTCACATGCTTCATAGCCAGGAGTTCTTGGGGTTCTTCTCCCTCTTCCACAGCTGCTTAGCCTTCCCTGCATAACATAGGATGGTCATGAATATCTGCCCAGTTCTTTCACGTTCTTCTTTGAACAACAGTAAATCTGGTCTTCCACTACAGTACTCTGCTTGTATCAGGAGGACTGAAAGTGGTGTACTTAAGAGAAAAAAACCCAAATATTTCTAGTCTTTAGCCTTCACTTACCCATGTTGTCCTACTGACTCCACTGAACAATTTTTGCTAGTTTTTGACCTTACCCATCTGCTTCAGTAGACATATAGCTGGGCTTTGTCCTCCTTTTCCTTCCTTTCTTGCCTTATTCTTTATTATCTTTTTTCCAGTATCTGTTTTCTTTTTACTTTCCATTATATCCCTCCCTTGTCTCTATCCTTTACTGTTGTCTTCAGACTCTCTTCTTTGGGTCTGAAATTGCTGTCCCTCTCCAGTTAAATTTGCTGTTCTCAGTGTGCTGGCAGCAAAGTGAAATGTGATGAAAACCTGTTCTCTGAAGGGTTCTTTGCTGGCATATCGCAGATTAGATTTTTAGTAATTTTTACTTTGCTTCCAGCACACTAATTGAATACAGCAGAGCAGAACAGCAGGGGACAGAAACAGAAGACACTGAGTCCTGACAAAGGCTTTCTCTAGGGGTAGGTGTTCAATTAGCATCTCTTATTAGATGGCCAACGCTAACTACCCGCAGACAATGAAGCACTAGATCATTCACAGATTGAAAATCAGTGAATATGTACATCTGTGGCTATTCAGGCAAGTGCTGAAATCCTGGCAAAGTTGTGGGCCAGGTTGCCTATTTAAAGCATTGGCATTTTAATATATACCTAGAAACCACCAACTTAGAAGATGCTAGGAACACATTTATTGTACCTAAATAAAATTCAATATATAGATTTTATCTTTATTTATTATTTACTATGACTGACAGGGTGCTTGTTGTGACCCTATGAGATTTCATAAACAATACTGGATTTTTTTTTTTCTGTTTCTGTTTAGATTGCTTTATAAACAGTTGGAAAATATGTGTTATATTTGCTGTATTACTTTTCCATATAAGCAATTGTAGTAACTACCAGCGAAAGGCTAAGGGGTTGAGAACAAATGTCAAAACTGAAATGAGAGCAATTATGAATAGAAGAAAACTGGCTCTTAAAAATTAAAATGAAAACATATAAATTGACTGTGAAGCTGAACTGTAGGACACTTTCAATTTCAGGATAGTGCTTCTGTCATACAAATATTTGAACATCTGGATGTAGACAAAATCTAAGATACCTATCACTAGATCACTGACTCACATGCTATTAAGGTTTTCAAAGAAATTAAAAGAGGCCAAGTAAATACATGCTTGTTTCTGCACTACAGAAAGGTCAGATATCTTCTGTTCCTGTGCATTTACTCACATATGCTTATTTTAATTGGTTATTTATTTATTTATTGTTTGGGGCATCTTAATGAGGAAATTCTGCTATTTGGATGCACAAACAGGAAAGAAGATAGGAGCTGTTGAATTTCATGAGAATGCTCCAAGAATCTACTTCAGTTTTTGTTTGCTTAATTGTTTTTTGGTTTGTTGTTTGCTTGGTTGGTTTTTTTTGTCCTTTGTCTTATGTTCTGGGGATTTATTATATCTTAATAATAACTTCTGATTTGTGGAATACCTTTGGACTTTCTCCCTCCTAAGCTGTCAGTAAATAATTATTTTACAGAGTCTTATGAAGATTCAGCAAAACATTAGGTACCTTCTTAAAATTAAATAGAGGCCTGGATGCCTTGCTAAATGCAGTAGTTTTAAAGTTGTGGTTTACTAAGTAAATTCCTATATTTACACAGCTTAGTCCAGCAACCTTTTATGCCACAGCTGAATTCCTAGGGACCATTCATGTAACTGGCAGGAGTGCTCCTTAGGCAGACCTAGTTTGGGATGATATGGATGACTGCACAATTTAGAGATCATCTTCTGTATATTATCCTGCTCCTCCCAAACATACGTTGTGCACCGTGCAATCTGCACCATTTATGGTAAACCTCGATTTTCATTCTTTTTCAGGGAACAGGTCAATATTGAAGGTCTATTCTCAGCCCTGGGCTTGCAATAAGATTTCTCCCTTACTGGAACTATAATTGGGGTTAGCTGCAGGAAAAGCCTCTGCCTATCTTTCAGTCTTTTCATCTAGTTACCTGGTCCCAATTCGTAGCCTCTCTGTAGCCCGCAGATCACTTTTTTCCATATATTTCTCAACTTCAGCGCAAGTATCCCTCCCAATCTTGACAGCAAGAGCTAAGTGATAAAATGACTGTCTAGACATTGCTATATTGCTGTTCTTAGAACTAAAGAGTCTTTGGTCTAGATGCCCTATAAATAATTGAGACGAGCTAACGGTGAATTAGCACTGCTTCCAGTTTTTTAAGTGGAGCAGAATGACTGCTGTAAAAGGTACCCAAGGTTTGTGATGTTTCCTTGTTGTATAGTAAAATAGATTAACGTTTGGGGCTTATGCACTATTACAGTCAAATTGCTACTCTAAAGACAGTTCATAATTGCAATGTCTTATTACAGTACTGTGATTCAGTTTGTGTTTCTGCTGGCCTCTTTCCTGCTGCTGCAATTTAACTGATATATGTTTTTTTAAAGACTTTTACTTTGCATATTTTTGTTGTTTAATTTCTTATGTATATGTATTAAAGCACACTCTTTTTTTGAAGGAAAATGGAACAGAGAAAGGTCTCCAGCCTAGTGACCACTAAGAATTCAGAGGTTTTGTTTCCAGCTCTGCAACAATTTTCTTATGTGACCTTGGTCAAGTTGATTAACCTCTGTGCAAAATGGGGACAATGCAGAGCATTTACTACTCATTTGTAAAACTAGCTAAAGATAATAAGTTCTGCAAAGTGTTCTGGGATCTTTGATAGGTAGATAGTGTATATGTACTGAATCAGGCAAAGGAGAGAAATGGCTGGAGGAAAAGGTTACAGCAGAAAAACATGGAAGAAGGAAAAATATGAAGTAAAGAGAACAGACAAGCTGGGAGAGGAGTGGGATGATGGAGCCAGTTGGGATCAGCTGGAGGTGATTAATAATAAAAGATGTGGGTCCTATTCAGAGTTAATAGGGCAAAAGAGGAACACTAGGAGAAGTGTGTTTGTCTAGCTACATCTAAACTGATTAATCCAAAGGCATTTCTGAACTTTGGGAATCAGCTATGCTGATCAGCTTTCTTCAAAGTTCAAGGAAAACAACAGTGAAATAATGTGTGAAAATCAAAAAGGAAATATTTTCTCCGATGCATACTTTACAACTTGCATTAAGTGCTACAAGTTATGACTGAAAAAAAGATGTGAAAGAGAACATCATTCTGTAAGAAGTATAGGTGAGCTAAGCTCTCATTTATGAAGCATTTTTCAAAATGGTGCATTCTGCTTGGTCTTAGGAGAAACTTTCCCTGCTCCTCACTACAAAGAATCTTCCATTCACTACTTCATGCATCTGGAATTGACTGATAAACATCAACTAAGCCATCTTTTGTTTTACTTTATTTATCTTCTTTAACTATGGTTTTCATTATGATTTGTAAATATTAATTTCACACACCACCTTTCAGGCATAGGAGCACGATGTATTCTGAAATCATAAGTCTCAGTATTCAAATTCTGGTTTTAATCAATATTTTTATTTAGTGAAATTTAAAAAAAAAAACAAATAACAAACACAGCAAACAAAAGAAAAATTTTACTTTTATTTTCAAGTTCATTCTTCAACACTTAAAAAAAAAGAGAAAACAAACTAACAATCTGAGTGTTTTGATCTTACATATTTAAATGGCTGTAAGTTTTTGCATTTACTGCTGCTAAACAAGATTTATCTCACTTTTCACATGTGAAAAGAAAGTATAGAAAATAAAAGTGGTTTTCTACAGGAAAGTGTATATAATGTTAAACCAGGTGAGAAGCTTAGTGACAAAACATATCTAGCTGCAGTATTTAGCAGAAAATAATCTGTGGTGTTCTGAAACACTGCTCAGTTGAACAGTGTTAAATTGGACTAGCCTGATAATGAACAGAGAGATTTATTTATTTATTTTTACTAATAACTGGAAATCCTTTGCAAATTGCTACATCTTACAAAACAGTGAAGAACAGTTTAGTGGGTGGCTTGGTGTCGTGTTGATATAACCTCTGCCTGCCTGCAACACCTCAGAACTGTTTGTATGAAAAACCCTTGGATAGACCCCATTTGTTCTCCAGTTGAAATAGTATTCCCCAGGAAAGCAATTCTACCGAGTGCTGGGCATCGTCAGTTCCTATTAACTTCATTTTAAGTGAAGGGGCACAGGCCTTCTTAGAAGATGCAAAGTAGTGTCAGCTCAAATTCTTAAGATGAAATTCAGTTCTTTGCAGAAGGTCTGCACAAAGCCTATGTATCGTTTAAGTGCCACTTAATTCTTTATAACGGAGCCTGGAGTGGATTTGAAGAATCTGATAGGCTTTTTGCTGTCTTCTGTACAGAAGGCTGAATTTCAGCCCTGGTGAATATACACAGTGAAAAGGCAAACTATACTGCCTCGGGAAATACAGTGTATTCCTTTGCTTTGACTAGTGTAACTCAGTTTCAATTACTGATAGAAATTCTTGATATTATGCTGATAAAATCATTGTATACTTTGCTCCCCTGTGTTATTTATTTAGCTTCGCTGTGATACTCTGATATAATGGGCAAACTGCAAAGTGAAAATGCAAAAATAGATGCAGTCCCACAGACACGAATATGGCCACCCTGGTGCAACTGGGACTGCGTGTGGTTAACAGAACAATGTGTCTGCACAGGCTTCAAGTTGTAGCTGCGTGTGAGGGGGCCCGCCTGCTTTTGGCAGGTGGCCCAGAAAACAAGGTCTGTTAGGAGGGAACCCGAGAGCAGCGGGCGTGCTTGTGAGGCTTCGACACAAAGCCAGGGGCAGGTTGAAGAGGCTGATAAAACAACCCGGAAGGTTATAGCCAGGTGGGGGTTGGTCTC